>NC_136612.1:40321903-40332403 GCF_933228915.1 Telmatherina bonti
AACGCAAGATACGCTCAAAGTCAGCCTGTATATTCATGAGAAAAGAAAGCTTTGTACTTAAAAGCTGCTTCTCCGTGTTTTGTTTGGTCTCTGTTCTGGTCTCTGGTCTGGTCTCTGGTCTGGTCTCTGATCTGGTCTCTGGACTTGTCTCTGGTCTGGTCTCTGGTCTGGTCTCTGGTCTGGTCTCTGATCTGGTCTCTGGACTTGTCTCTGGTCTGGTCTCTGGTCTGGTCTCTGACCTGGTCTCTGGTCTGGTCTCTTGTCTGGTCTCTGGTCTGGTCTCTGGTCTGGTCTCTGGTCTGTTCTCTGGTCTGGTCTCTGATCTGGTCTCTGGACTGGTCTCTGGTCTGGTCTCTGATCTGGTCTCTGGTCTGGTCTCTGATCTGGTCTCTGGACTTGTCTCTGGTCTGGTCTCTGGTCTGGTCTCTGGTCTGGTCTCTGGTCTGGTCTCTGATCTGGTCTCTGGACTGGTCTCTGGTCTGGTCTCTGGTCTGGTCTCTGATCTGGTCTCTGGACTGGTCTCTGGTCTGGTCTCTGGTCTGGTTTCTGGTCTGGTCTCTGATCTGGTCTCTGGTCTGGTCTCTGGACTGGTCTCTGGTCTGGTCTCTGGTCTGGTCTCTGGACTGGTCTCTGACCTGGTCTCTGATCTGGTCTCTGGACCGGTCTCTGGTCTGGTCTCTGGTCTGGTTTCTGGTCTGGTCTCTGGACTGGTCTCTGCTCTGGTCTCTGTTCTGGTCTCTGGTCTGGACTCTGGTCTGGTCTCTGATCTGGTCTCTGATCTGGTCTCTGATCTGGTCTCTGGACTGGTCTCTGATCTGGTCTCTGGACTGGTCTTTGGTCTGGTCTCTGATCTGGTCTCTGGACTGGTCTCTGGTCGGGTCTCTGGTCTGGTCTCTGGACTGGTCTCTGGTCTGGTCTCTGGACTGGTCTCTGGTCTGGTCTCTGGACTGGTCTCTGGTCTCTTCTCTGGACTGGTCTTTGGTCTGGTCTCTGATCTGGTCTCTGGACTGGTCTCTGGTCTGGTCTCTGGTCTGGTTTCTGGTCTGGTCTCTGATCTGGTCTCTGGTCTGGTCTCTGGTCTGGTCTCTGACCTGGTCTCTGGTCTGGTCTCTGGTCTGGTCTCTGGTCTGTTTTCTGGTCTGGTCTCTGGTCTGGTCTCTGGACTGGTCTCTGGACTGGTCTCTGGTCTGGTCTCTGGACTGGTCTCTAGACTGGTCTCTGGTCTGGTCTCTGGTCTGGTCTCTGACCTGGTCTCTGGTCTGGTCTCTGACCTGGTCTCTTGTCTGGACTCTGGTCTGGTCTCTGGTCTGGTCTCTGGTCTGGTCTCTGACCTGGTCTCTGGTCTGGTCTCTGGACTGGTCTCTGGTCTGGTCTCTGACCTGGTCTCTGGTCTGGTCTCTGGTCTGGTCTCTGGTCTGGTCTCTAGACTGGTCTCTGATCTGGTCTCTGGTCTGGTCTCTGGTCTGGTCTCTGATCTGGTCTCTGGACTGGTCTCTGATCTGGTCTCTGGTCTGGTCTCTGGTCTGGTCTCTGGTCTGGTCTCTAGACTGGTCTCTGGTCTGGTCTCTGGTCTGGTCTCTGGTCTGGTCTCTGGACTGGTCTCTGGTCTGGTCTCTGGACTGGTCTCTGGTCTGGTCTCTGGTCTGGTCTCTGACCTGGTCTCTGGTCTGGTCTCTGGACTGGTCTCTGGTCTGGTCTCTGGACTGGTCTCTGGTCTGGTCTCTGGACTGGTCTCTGGTCTGGTCTCTGGTCTGGTCTCTGGTCTGGTTTCTGGTCTGGTCTCTGATCTGGTCTCTGGTCTGGTCTCTGGACTGGTCTCTGGTCTGGTCTCTGGACTGGTCTCTGGTCTGGTCTCTGGTCTGGTCTCTGGACTGGTCTCTGGTCTGGTTTCTGGTCTGGTCTCTGATCTGGTCTCTGGTCTGGTCTCTGATCTGGTCTCTGGTCTGGTCTCTGGTCTGGTTTCTGGTCTGGTCTCTGATCTGGTCTCTGGTCTGGTCTCTGGTCTGGTTTCTGGTCTGGTCTCTGATCTGGTCTCTGGTCTGGTCTCTGATCTGGTCTCTGGTCTGGTCTCTGGACTGGTCTCTGATCTGGTCTCTGGTCTGGTCTCTGGACTGGTCTCTGGTCTGGTCTCTGGACTGGTCTCTGGTCTGGTCTCTGGACTGGTCTCTGGTCTGGTCTCTGGTCTGGTCTCTGATCTGGTCTCTGGTCTGGTCTCTGGACTGGTCTCTGGTCTGGTCTCTGGACTGGTCTCTGGTCTGGTCTCTGGACTGGTCTCTGGTCTGGTCTCTGGTCTGGTTTCTGGTCTGGTCTCTGATCTGGTCTCTGGTCTGGTCTCTGGACTGGTCTCTGGTCTGGTCTCTGGACTGGTCTTTGGTCTGGTCTCTGACCTGGTCTCTGGTCTGGTCTCTGATCTGGTCTCTGGTCTGGTCTCTGGACTGGTCTCTGATCTGGTCTGGTCTCTGGTCTGGTCTCTGGACTGGTCTCTGGTCTGGTCTCTGGACTGGTCTCTGGTCTGGTCTCTGGTCTGGTCTCTGGACTGGTCTCTGGTCTGGTTTCTGGTCTGGTCTCTGATCTGGTCTCTGGTCTGGTCTCTGGTCTGGTTTCTGGTCTGGTCTCTGATCTGGTCTCTGGTCTGGTCTCTGGTCTGGTTTCTGGTCTGGTCTCTGATCTGGTCTCTGGTCTGGTCTCTGATCTGGTCTCTGGTCTTGTCTCTGGACTGGTCTCTGGTCTGGTCTCTGGACTGGTCTCTGGTCTGGTCTCTGGTCTGGTCTCTGGTCTGTTCTCTGGACTGGTCTCTGACCTGGTCTCTGGTCTGGTCTCTGGTCTGGTCTCTGGACTGGTCTCTGGTCTGGTCTCTGGTCTGGTCTCTGACCTGGTCTCTGGTCTGGTCTCTGGACTGGTCTCTGGACTGGTCTCTGGTCTGGTCTCTGGACTGGACTCTGATCTGGTCTCTGGACTGGTCTCTGATCTGGCCTCTGGACTCGTCTTTGGTCTGGTCTCTGATCTGGTCTCTGGACTGGTCTCTGGACTGGTCTCTGGTCTGGTCTCTGGTCTGGTCTCTGGACTGGTCTCTGGTCTGGTCTCTGGACTGGTCTCTGGACTGGTCTCTGGTCTGGTCTCTGGACTGGTCTCTGGTCTGGTCTCTGGTCTGGTTTCTGATCTGGTCTCTGGACTGGTCTCTGACCTGGTCTCTGGTCTGGTCTCTGACCTGGTCTCTGGTCTGGTCTCTGACCTGGTCTCTGGTCTGGGCTCTGGTCTGGTCTCTGGTCTGGTCTCTGGACTGGTCTCTGGACTGGTCTCTGGTCTGGTCTCTGGACTGGTCTCTGGTCTGGTCTCTGATCTGGTCTCTGGACTGGTCTCTGGTCTGGTCTCTGGTCTGGTCTCTGACCTGGTCTCTGGTCTGGTCTCTGACCTGGTCTCTGGACTGGTCTCTGACCTGGTCTCTGACCTGGTCTCTGGTCTGGTCTCTGGACTGGTCTCTGGTCTGGTCTCTGGACTGGTCTCTGGTCTGGTCTCTGGTCTCTGGTCTGGTCTGGTCTCTGGTCTGGTCTCTGGTCTGGTCTCTGGTCTGGTCTCTGAACTGGTCTCTGGTCTGGTCTCTGGTCTGGTCTCTGGTCCGGTCTCTGGTCCGGTCTCTGGTCCGGTCTCTGGTCTGGTCTCTGGTCCGGTCTCTGGTCTGGTCTCTGGTCTGGTCTCTGGTCTGGTCTCTGATCTGGTCTCTGGTCTGGTCTCTGGACTGGTCTCTGGTCTGGTCTCTGGACTGGTCTCTGGACTGGTCTCTGGTCTGGTCTCTGGACTGGTCTCTGGTCTGGTCTCTGGACTGGTCTCTGGTCTGGTCTCTGGTCTGTTCTCTGGTCTGGTCTCTGGTCTGGTCTCTGTCCTTGTCTCTGGTCTGGTCTCTGGTGTGGTCTCTGGACTGGTCTCTGGTCTGGTCTCTGACCTGGTCTCTGGTCTGGTCTCTGGTCTGGTCTCTGGACTGGTCTCTGGTCTGGTCTCTGGTCTGGTCTCTGGTCTGGTCTCTGGACTGGTCTCTGGTCTGGTCTCTGGTCTGGTCTCTGGTCTGGTCTCTGGACTGGTCTCTGGTCTGGTCTTTGGTCTGGTCTCTGGACTGGTCTCTGGTCTGGTCTCTGGACTGGTCTCTGGTCTGGTCTCTGGACTGGTCTCTGGACTGGTCTCTGGTCTGGTCTCTGGTCTGGTCTCTGACCTGGTCTCCGATCTGGTCTCTGGTCTGGTCTCTGGACTGGTCTCTGGTCTGGTCTCTGACCTGGTCTCTGACCTGGTCTCTGACCTGGTCTCTGGTCTGGTCTCTGGACTGGTCTCTGACCTGGTCTCTGACCTGGTCTCTGGTCTGGTCTCTGGTCTGGTCTCTGGTCTGGTCTCTGGTCTGTTCTCTGGTCTGGTCTCTGGTCTGGTCTCTGGACTGGTGTCTGGTCTGGTCTCTGGTCTGGTCTCTGACCTGGTCTCTGGTCTGGTCTCTGGACTGGTCTCTGACCTGGTCTCTGGTCTGGTCTCTGGTCTGTTCTCTGGTCTGGTCTCTGGTCTGGTCTCTGGACTGGTGTCTGGTCTGGTCTCTGGTCTGGTCTCTGACCTGGTCTCTGGTCTGGTCTCTGGACTGGTCTCTGGTCTGGTCTCTGGACTGGTCTCTGGTCTGGTCTCTGGACTGGTCTCTGGTTTGTTCTCTGGTCTGGTCTCTGATCTGGTCTCTGGTCTGGTCTCTGGTCTGGTCTCTGGACTGGTCTCTGGTCTGGTCTCTGGTCTGGTCTCTGGTCTGTTCTCTGGACTGGTCTCTGACCTGGTCTCTGGTCTGGTCTCTGGTCTGGTCTCTGGTCCGGTCTCTGGTCTGGTCTCTGGTCTGGTCTCTGACCTGGTCTCTGGTCTGGTTTCTGGTCTGGTCTCTGATCTGGTCTCTGGTCTGGTCTCTGACCTGGTCTCTGGTCTGGTCTCTGGACTGGTCTCTGGACTGGTCTCTGGTCTGGTCTCTGGACTGGTCTCTGGTCTGGTCTCTGATCTGGTCTCTGGACTGGTCTATGGTCTGGTCTCTGGTCTTGTCTCTGGTCTGGTCTCTGGTCTGGTCTCTGGACTGGTTTCTGGTCTGGTCTCTGGTCTGGTCTCTGGTCTGGTCTCTGGACTGGTCTCTGGTCTGGTCTCTGACCTGGTCTCTGGTCTGGTCTCTGGACTGGTCTCTGGTCTGGTCTCTGGTCTGGTCTCTGACGTGGTCTCTGGTCTGGTCTCTGGTCTGGTCTCTGGTCTGGACTCTGGTCTGGTCTCTGGACTGGTCTCTGGTCTGGTCTCTGACCTGGTCTCTGGTCTGGTCTCTGGACTGGTCTCTGGTCTGGTCTCTGGTCTGGTCTCTGACGTGGTCTCTGGTCTGGTCTCTGGTCTGGTCTCTGGACTGGTCTCTGGTCCGGTCTCTGACCTGGTCTCTGACCTGGTCTCTGGTCTGGTCTCTGGTCTGGTCTCTGGTCTGAACTCTGGTCTGGTCTCTGGTCTGGTCTCTGGTCTGGTCTCTGACCTGGTCTCTGGTCTGGTCTCTGGTCTGGTCTCTGGTCTGGACTCTGGTCTGTTTTCTGGTCTGGTCTCTGCTCTGGTCTCTGGACTGGTCTCTGGTCTGGTCTCTGGACTGGTCCCTGGTCTGGTCTCTGGTCTGGTCTCTGGTCTGGTCTCTGGACTGGTCTCTGGTCTGGTCTCTGGTCTGGTCTCTGGTCTGGTCTCTGACCTGGTCTCTGGTCTGGTCTCTGGACTGGTCTCTGGTCTGGTCTCTAGACTGGTCTCTGGTCTGGTCTCTGGACTGGTCTCTGGTCTGGTCTCTGGTCTGGTCTCTGATCTGGTCTCTGGTCTGGTCTCTGGACTGGTCTCTGGACTGGTCTCTGGTCTGGTCTCTGGTCTGGTCTCTGACCTGGTCTCTGGTCCGGTCTCTGGTCCGGTCTCTGGTCTGGTCTCTGGTCTGGTCTCTGGACTGGTCTCTGGTCTGGTCTCTGGTCTGGTCTCTGACCTGGTCTCTGGTCTGGTCTCTGGACTGGTCTCTGGTCTGGTCTCTGGACTGGTCTCTGGTCTGGTCTCTGATCTGGTCTCTGGACTGGTCTCTGGTCTGGTCTCTGGTCTTGTCTCTGGTCTGGTCTCTGGTCTGGTCTCTGGACTGGTCTCTGGTCTGGTCTCTTGTCTGGACTCTGGTCTGGTCTCTGGTCTGGTCTCTGGTCTGGTCTCTGACCTGGTCTCTGGTCTGGTCTCTGGACTGGTCTCTGGTCCGGTCTCTGACCTGGTCTCTGACCTGGTCTCTGGTCTGGTCTCTGACCTGGTCTCTGACCTGGTCTCTGGTCTGGTCTCTGGACTGGTCTCTGGTCTGGTCTCTGGACTGGTCTCTGGTCTGGTCTCTGGACTGGCCTATGGTCTGGTCTCTGGTCTGGTCTCTGGACTGGTCTCTGGTCTGGTCTCTGGACTGGTCTCTGGTCTGGTCTCTGGTCTGTTTTCTGGTCTGGTCTCTGACCTGGTCTCTGGTCCGGTCTCTGGTCTGGTCTCTTACCTGGTCTCTGACCTGGTCTCTGGTCTGGTCTCTGGTCTGGTCTCTGGACTGGTCTCTGGTCTGGTCTCTGATCTGGTCTCTGGACTGGTTTCTGGTCTGGTCTCTGGACTGGTCTCTGCTCTGGTCTCTGGACTGGTCTCTGGTCTGGTCTCTGGACTGGTCTCTGGTCTGGTCTCTGGTCTGTTGTCTGGTCTGGTCTCTGGACTGGTCTCTGGTCTGGTCTCTGGACTGGTCTCTGGTCTGGACTCTGGTCTGGTCTCTGGTCTGGTCTCTGACGTGGTCTCTGGTCTGGTCTCTGGACTGGTCTCTTGTCCGGTCTCTGACCTGGTCTCTGACCTGGTCTCTGGTCTGGTCTCTGGTCTGGACTCTGGTCTGGTCTCTGGTCATGTCTCTGGTCTGGTCTCTGACCTGGTCTCTGGTCTGGTCTCTGGTCTGGTCTCTGGTCTGGACTCTGGTCTGTTTTCTGGTCTGGTCTCTTCTCTGGTCTCTGGACTGGTCTCTGGTCTGGTCTCTGGACTGGTCTCTGGTCTGGTCTCTGGACTGGTCCCTGGTCTGGTCTCTGGTCTGTTATCTGGTCTGGTCTCTGGTCTGGTCTCTGGACTGGTCTCTGGTCTGGTCTCTGGTCTGGTCTCTGGTCTGGTCTCTGGACTGGTCTCTGGTCTGGTCTCTGGTCTGGTCTCTGACCTGGTCTCTGGTCTGGTCTCTGGACTGGTCTCTGACCTGGTCTCTGGTCTGGTCTCTGGTCTGGTCTCTGGACTGGTCTCATGTCTGGTCTCTGGTCTGTTCTCTGGTCTGGTCTCTGGTCTGGTCTCTGGACTGGTCTCTGGTCTGGTCTCTGGTCTGTTCTCTGGTCTGGTCTCTGGTCTGGTCTTTGGACTGGTGTCTGGTCTGGTCTCTGACCTGGTCTCTGGTCTGGTCTCTGGACTGGTCTCTGGTCTGGTTTCTGGACTGGTCTCTGACCTGGTCTCTGGTCTGGTCTCTGGACTGGTCTCTGGTCTGGTCTCTGACCTGGTCTCTGGTCTGGTCTCTGGACTGGTCTCTGGTCTGGTCTCTGGTCTGGTCTCTGGACTGGTCTCTGACCTAGTCTCTGGTCTGGTTTCTGGTCTGGTCTCTGACCTGGTCTCTGGTCTGGTCTCTGGACTGGTCTCTGGTCTGGTCTCTGACCTGGTCTCTGGTCTGGTCTCTGGACTGGTCTCTGGTCTGGTCTCTGGTCTGATCTCTGGTCTGGTCTCTGGACTGGTCTCTGGTCTGGTCTCTGGACTGGTCTCTGGTCTGGTCTCTGGTCTGTTCTCTGGACTGGTCTCTGACCTGGTCTCTGGTCTGGTTTCTGGTCTGGTCTCTGACCTGGTCTCTGACCTGGTCTCTGGTCTGGTCTCTGGTCTGGTCTCTGGTCTGGTCTCTGACCTGGTCTCTGGTCTGGTCTCTGGACTGGTCTCTGGTCTGGTCTCTGGTCTGATCTCTGGTCTGGTCTCTGGACTGGTCTCTGATCTGGTCTCTGATCTGGTCTCTGGACTGGTCTCTGGTCTGGTCTCTGGACTGGTCTCTGGTCTGGTCTCTGGTCTGGTCTCTGACCTGGTCTCTGGTCTGGTCTCTGGTCTGGTCTCTGGACTGGTCTCTGGTCTGGTCTCTGGTCTGGTGTCTGGACTGGTCTCTGACCTGGTCTCTGGTCTGGTCTCTGGTCTGGTCTTTGGTCCGGTCTCTGGTCTGGTCTCTGGTCTGGTCTCTGACCTGGTCTCTGGTCTGGTCTCTGGACTGGTCTCTGGTCTGGTCTCTGGACTGGTCTCTGGTTTGGTCTCTGGTCTGGTCTCTGGACTGGTCTCTGGTCTGGTCTCTGATCTGGTCTCTGGACTGGTCTCTGGTCTGGTCTCTGATCTGGTCTCTGGACTGGTCTCTGGTCTGGTCTCTGGTCTTGTGTCTGGTCTGGTCTCTGGTCTGGTCTCTGGTCTGGTCTCTGATCTGGTCTCTGGACTGGTCTCTGGACTGGTCTCTGGTCTGGTCTCTGACCTGGTCTCTGGTCTGGTCTCTGGTCTGGTCTCTGGACTGGTCTCTGGTCTGGTCTCTGGTCTGTTCTCTGGACTGTTCTCTGGACTGGTCTCTGGTCTGGTCTCTGGTCTGGTCTCTGGTCCGGTCTCTGGTCTGGTCTCTGGTCTGGTCTCTGGTCTGGTCTCTGACCTGGTCTCTGGTCTGGTCTCTGGACTGGTCTCTAGTCTGGTCTCTGGTCTGGTCTCTGGACTGGTCTCTGGTCTGGTCTCTGATCTGGTCTCTGGACTGGTCTCTGGTCTGGTCTCTGGTCTGGTCTCTGGACTGGTCTCTGGTCTGGTCTCTGGTCTGGTCTCTGGACTGGTCTCTGGTCTGGTCTCTGGTCTGGTCTCTGGACTGGTCTCTGGTCTGGTCTCTGGTCTGGTCTCTGGACTGGTCTCTGGTCTGGTCTCTGGTCTGGTCCCTGGACTGGTCTCTGACCTGGTCTCTGGACTGGTCTCTGGTCTGGTCTCTGATCTGGTCTCTGGACTGGTTTCTGGTCTGGTCTCTGGTCTGGTCTCTGGACTGGTCTCTGGTCTGGTCTCTGGTCTGGTCTCTGGACTGGTCTCTGGTCTGGTCTCTGGTCTGGTCTCTGACCTGGTCTCTGACCTGGTCTCTGACCTGGTCTCTGGTCTGGTCTCTGACCTGGTCTCTGGTCCGGTCTCTGGTCTGGGCTCTGGTCTGGGCTCTGACCTGGTCTCTGGTCTGGTCTCTGGTCTGGTCTCTGACCTGGTCTCTGGTCTGGTCTCTGGTCTGTTTTCTGGACTGGTCTCTGACCTGGTCTCTGGTCTGGTCTCTGGTCTGGTCTCTGACCTGGTCTCTGGTCTGGTCTCTGTCCTGGTTTCTGGTCTGGTCTCTGGACGGGTCTCTGGTCTGGTCTCTGACCTCGTCTCTGGTCTGGTCTATGGACTGGTCTCTGGTCTGGTCTCTGGTCTGGTCTCTTGTCTGGTCTCTGGACTGGTCTCTGGTCTGGTCTCTGATCTGGTCTCTTGACTGGTCTCTGGTCTGGTCTCTGGACTGGTCTCTGGTCTGGTCTCTGGTCTGGTCTCTGGTCTGGTCTCTGGACTGGTCTCTGATCTGGTCTCTGGACTGGTCTCTGGTCTGGTCTCTGACCTGGTCTCTGGTCCGGTCTCTGGTCTGGGCTCTGGTCTGGGCTCTGACCTGGTCTCTGGACTGGTCTCTGGTCTGGTCTCTGGTCTGGTCTCTGACCTGGTCTCTGGTCTGGTCTCTGGTCTGTTCTCTGGACTGGTCTCTGACCTGGTCTCTGGTCTGGTCTCTGGTCTGGTCTCTGACCTGGTCTCTGGTCTGGTCTCTGTCCTGGTTTCTGGTCTGGTCTCTGGACTGGTCTCTGGTCTGGTCTCAGACCTGGTCTCTGGTCTGGTCTCTGGACTGGTCTCTGGTCTGGTCTCTGGACTGGTCTCTGGTCTGGTCTCTGATCTGGTCTCTTGACTGGTCTCTGGTCTGGTCTCTGGTCTGGTCTCTGGACTGGTCTCTGGTCTGGTCTCTGGTCTGGTCTCTGATCTGGTCTCTGGACTGGTCTCTGGTCTGGTCTCTGGTCTGGTTTCTGGTCTGGTCTCTGTTCTGGTCTCTGGACTGGTCTCTGGTCTGGTCTCTGGTCTGGTCTCTGATCTGGTCTCTGGTCTGGTCTCTTATCTGGTCTCTGGACTGGTCTATGGTCTGGTCTCTGGTCTGGTCTCTGTTCTGGACTCTGATCTGGTCTCTGGTCTGGTGTCTGGACTGGTCTCTGTTCTGGTCTCTGGACTGGTCTCTGGTCTGGTCTCTGGTCTGGTCTCTGATCTGGTCTCTGGTCTGGTCTCTGATCTGGTCTCTGGACTGGTCTATGGTCTGGTCTCTGGTCTGGTCTCTGGTCTGGACTCTGATCTGGTCTCTGGTCTGGTCTCTGGACTGGTCTATGGTCTGGTCTCTGATCTGGTCTCTGGTCTGGTCTCTGGTCTGGTCTC
>NC_136612.1:40932603-41140103 GCF_933228915.1 Telmatherina bonti
AAACCGTCTCGTTCCAGACCGAAAGACTTGCAAGACATGTAGGGACACGCAAAACCGTCTCCGTCCAGACCGAAAGACTCGTAAGACAGGTAGGGAAACACAAAACCGTCTCAGTCCAGACCGAAAGACTTGCAAGACATGTAGGGACACGCAAAACCGTCTCCGTCCAGACCGAAAGACCCGTAAGACAGGTAGGGACACGCAAAACCGTCTTCGTCCTGGTCGAGAGACTCGTAAGACAGGTAGGGACACACAAAACCGTCTCGGTCCAGACCGAAAGACTTGTAGGACAGGTAGGGACACACAAAACCGTCTCGGTCCAGACCGAAAGACTTGTAAGACAGGTAGGGACACACAAAACCGTCTCCGTTCAGACTGAAAGACTCGTAAGACAGGTAGGGACACACAAAACCGTCTCCGTCCAGGCCGAGAGACTCGTAAGACAGGTAGGGACACGCAAAACCGTCTCCGTCCAGACCGAGAGACCCGTAAGACAGGTAGGGACACGCAAAACCGTCTCCGTCCAGACCGAAAGACTCGTAAGACAGGTAGGGACACGCAAAACCGTCTCCATCCAGACCGAAAGACTCGTGAGACAGGTAGGGACACGCAAAACCGTCTCGGTCCAGACCGACAGACTTGGAAGACAGGTAGGGACACGCAAAACCGTCTCCGTCCAGACCGAGAGACTCGTAAGACATGTCGGGACACGAAAACACCGTCTTTGTCCAAACCTAGAGACTCGTAAGACAGGTAGGGACACACAAAACCGTCTCCGTCCAGACCGAAAGACTCGTGAGACAGGAAGGGACACGCAAAACCGTCTCGTTCCAGACCGAAAGACTTGCAAGACATGTAGGGACACGCAAAACCGTCTCCGTCCAGACCGAAAGACTCGTAAGACAGGTAGGGACACGCAAAACCGTCTCCATCCAGACCGAAAGACTCGTGAGACAGGTAGGGACACGCAAAACCGTCTCGTTCCAGACCGAAAGACTTGCAAGACATGTAGGGACACGCAAAACCGTCTCCGTCCAGACCGAAAGACTCGTAAGACAGGTAGGGACACACAAAACCGTCTCAGTCCAGACCGACAGACTTGGAAGACAGGTAGGGACACGCAAAACCGTCTCAGTCCAGACCGAGAGACTCGTAAGACATGTCGGGACACGAAAACACCGTCTTTGTCCAAACCTAGAGACCCGTAAGACAGGTAGGGACACGCAAAACCGTCTTCGTCCTGGTCGAGAGACTCGTAAGACAGGTAGGGACACACAAAACCGTCTCGGTCCAGACCGAAAGACTTGTAAGACAGGTAGGGACACACAAAACCGTCTTGGTCCAGACCGAAAGACTTGTAAGACTGGTAGGGACACACAAAACCGTCTCAGTCCAGACCGAGAGACTCGTAAGACAGGTAGGGACACACAAAACCGTCTTGGTCCAGACCGAAAGACTTGTAAGACTGGTAGGGACACGCAAAACAGTCTCCGTCCAGACCGAAAGACTTGTAAGACAGGTAGGGACACGCAAAACCGTGTCGGTACAGACCGAGAGACTCATAAGACAGGTAGGGACACGCAAAACCGTCTCGGTCCAGACCGACAGACTTGGAAGACAGGTAGGGACACGCAAAACCGTCTCCGTCCAGACCGAGAGACTCGTAAGACATGTCGGGACACGAAAACACCATCTTTTTCCAAACCTAGAGACTCGTAAGACAGGTAGGGACACACAAAACCGTCTCCGTCCAGACCGAAAGACTCGTGAGACAGGTAGGGACACGCAAAACCGTCTCGTTCCAGACCAAAAGACTTGCAAGACATGTAGGGACACGCAAAACCGTCTCCGTCCAGACCGAAAGACTCGTAAGACAGGTAGGGACACGCAAAACCGTCTCCATCCAGACCGAAAGACTCGTGAGACAGGTAGGGACACGCAAAACCGTCTCGTTCCAGACCGAAAGACTTGCAAGACAGGTAGGGACACGCAAAACCGTCTCGTTCCAGACCGAAAGACTTGCAAGACATGTAGGGACACGCAAAACCGTCTCCGTCCAGACCGAAAGACTCGTAAGACAGGTAGGGACACGCATAACAGTCTCCGTCCAGACCGAGAGACCCGTAAGACAGGTAGGGACGCGCAAAACCGTCTTCGTCCTGGTCGAGAGACTCGTAAGACAGGTAGGGACACACAAAACCGTCTCGGTCCAGACCGATAGACTTGTAAGACAGGTAGGGACACACAAAACCGTCTCGGTACAGACCGAAAGACTCGTGAGACAGGTAGGGACACGCAAAACCGTCTCGTTCCAGACCGAAAGACTTGCAAGACATGTAGGGACACGCAAAACCGTCTCCGTCCAAACCGAACGACTCGTAAGACAGGTAGGGACACACAAAACCGTCTCCGTCCAGACCGAGAGACCCGTAAGACAGGTAGGGACACGCAAAACCGTCTTCGTCCTGGTCGAGAGACTCGTAAGACAGGTAGGGACACACAAAACCGTCTCGGTCCAGACCGAAAGACTTGTAAGACAGGTAGGGACACACAAAACCGTCTTGGTCCAGACCGAAAGACTTGTAAGACAGGTAGGGACACACAAAACCGTCTCAGTCCAGACCGAGAGACTCGTAAGACAGGTAGGGACACACAAAACCGTCTCGGTCCAGACCGAAAAACTCGTAAGACAGGTAGGGACACGCAAAACCGTCTCCATTCAGACTGAAAGACTTGTAAGACAGGTAGGGACACACAAAACCGTCTCGGTCCAGACCGAAAGACTTGTAAGACAGGTAGGGACACACAAAAAAACCGTCTCCATTCAGACTGAAAGACTTTTAAGACCGGTAGGGACACACAAAACCGTCTCCGTCCAGACCTAAAGACTTGTCAGACAGGTAGGGACACGCAAAACCGTCTCGGTACAGACCTACAGACTTGTAAGACAGGTAGGACACGCAAAACAGTCTCCGTCCAGACCGAAAGACTTGTAAGACAGGTAGGGACACGCAAAACCATCTCGGTACAGACCGAGAGACTCATAAGACAGGTAGGGACACGCAAAACCGTCTCGGTCCAGACCGACAGACTTGGAAGACAGGTAGGGACACGCAAAACCGTCTCCATCCAGACCGAAAGACTCGTGAGACAGGTAGGGACACGCAAAACCGTCTCGTTCCAGACCGAAAGACTTGCAAGACATGTAGGGACACGCAAAACCGTCTCCGTCCAGACCGAAAGACTCGTAAGACAGGTAGGGACACACAAAACCGTCTCAGTCCAGACCGAAAGACTTGCAAGACATGTAGGGACACACAAAACCGTCTCAGTCCAGACCGACAGACTTGGAAGACAGGTAGGGACACGCAAAACCGTCTCAGTCCAGACCGAGAGACTCGTAAGACATGTCGGGACACGAAAACACCGTCTTTGTCCAAACCTAGAGACTCGTAAGACAGGTAGGGACACACAAAACCGTCTCCGTCCAGACCGAAAGACTCGTGAGAGAGGTAGGGACACGCAAAACCGTCTCCGTCCAGACCGAAAGACTCGTAAGACAGGTAGGGACACGCAAAACCGTCTCCATCCAGACCGAAAGACTCGTGAGACAGGTAGGGACACGCAAAACCGTCTCGTTCCAGACCGAAAGACTTGCAAGACATGTAGGGACACGCAAAACCGTCTTCGTCCTGGTCGAGAGACTCGTAAGACAGGTAGGGACACACAAAACCGTCTCGGTCCAGACCGAAAGACTTGTAAGACAGGTAGGGACACACAAAACCGTCTTGGTCCAGACCGAAAGACTTGTAAGACTGGTAGGGACACACAAAACCGTCTCAGTCCAGACCGAGAGACTCGTAAGACAGGTAGGGACACACAAAACCGTCTTGGTCCAGACCGAAAGACTTGTAAGACAGGTAGGGACACGCAAAACCGTGTCGGTACAGACCGAGAGACTCATAAGACAGGTAGGGACACGCAAAACCGTCTCGGTCCAGACCGACAGACTTGGAAGACAGGTAGGGACACGCAAAACCGTCTCCGTCCAGACCGAGAGACTCGTAAGACATGTCGGGACACGAAAACACCATCTTTTTCCAAACCTAGAGACTCGTAAGACAGGTAGGGACACACAAAACCGTCTCCGTCCAGACCGAAAGACTCGTGAGACAGGTAGGGACACGCAAAACCGTCTCGTTCCAGACCAAAAGACTTGCAAGACATGTAGGGACACGCAAAACCGTCTCCGTCCAGACCGAAAGACTCGTAAGACAGGTAGGGACACGCAAAACCGTCTCCATCCAGACCGAAAGACTCGTGAGACAGGTAGGGACACGCAAAACCGTCTCGTTCCAGACCGAAAGACTTGCAAGACAGGTAGGGACACGCAAAACCGTCTCGTTCCAGACCGAAAGACTTGCAAGACATGTAGGGACACGCAAAACCGTCTCCGTCCAGACCGAAAGACTCGTAAGGCAGGTAGGGACACACATAACCGTCTCCGTCCAGACCGAGAGACCCTTAAGACAGGTAGGGACACGCAAAACCGTCTTCGTCCTGGTCGAGAGACTCGTAAGACAGGTAGGGACACACAAAACCGTCTCGGTCCAGACCGATAGACTTGTAAGACAGGTAGGGACACACAAAACCGTCTCGGTACAGACCGAAAGACTCGTGAGACAGGTAGGGACACGCAAAACCGTCTCGTTCCAGACCAAAAGACTTGCAAGACATGTAGGGACACGCAAAACCGTCTCCGTCCAGACCGAAAGACTCGTAAGACAGGTAGGGACACACATAACCGTCTCCGTCCAGACCGAGAGACCCGTAAGACAGGTAGGGACACGCAAAACCGTCTTCGTCCTGGTCGAGAGACTCGTAAGAAAGGTAGGGACACACATAACCGTCTCCGTCCAGACCGAGAGACCCGTAAGACAGGTAGGGACACGCAAAACCGTCTTCGTCCTGGTCGAGAGACTCGTAAGACAGGTAGGGACACACAAAACCGTCTCCGTCCAGACCGAAAGACTCGTAAGACAGGTAGGGACACACATAACCGTCTCCGTCCAGACCGAGAGACCCGTAAGACAGGTAGGGACACGCAAAACCGTCTTCGTCCTGGTCTAGAGACTCGTAAGACAGGTAGGGACACACAAAACCGTCTCGGTCCAGACCGAAAGACTTGCAAGACATGTAGGGACACGCAAAACCGTCTCCGTCCAAACCGAACGACTCGTAAGACAGGTAGGGACACACAAAACCGTCTCCGTCCAGACCGAGAGACCCGTAAGACAGGTAGGGACACGCAAAACCGTCTTCGTCCTGGTCGAGAGACTCGTAAGACAGGTAGGGACACACAAAACCGTCTCCATTCAGACTGAAAGACGTTTAAGACAGGTAGGGACACACAAAACCGTCTCGGTCCAGACCGAGAGACTCGTAAGACAGGTAGGGAAACGCAAGACCGTCTCGGTACAGACTGAGAGACCCGTAAGACAGGTAGGGACACGCAAAACCGTCTTGGTCCAGACCGAGAGACTCGTAAGACAGGTAGGGACACGCAAAACCGTCTCCGTCCAAAATTAGAGACCCGTAAGACAGGTAGGGACACGCAAAACCGTCTTCGTCCTGGTCGAGAGACTCGTAAGACAGGTAGGGACACACAAAACCGTCTCGGTCCAGACCGAAAGACTTGCAAGACATGTAGGGACACGCAAAACCGTCTCCGTCCAAACCGAACGACTCGTAAGACAGGTAGGGACACACAAAACCGTCTCCGTCCAGACCGAGAGACCCGTAAGACAGGTAGGGACACGCAAAACCGTCTTCGTCCTGGTCGAGAGACTCGTAAGACAGGTAGGGACACACAAAACCGTCTCCATTCAGACTGAAAGACGTTTAAGACAGGTAGGGACACACAAAACCGTCTCGGTCCAGACCGAGAGACTCGTAAGACAGGTAGGGAAACGCAAGACCGTCTCGGTACAGACTGAGAGACCCGTAAGACAGGTAGGGACACGCAAAACCGTCTTGGTCCAAACCGAGAGACTCGTAAGACAGGTAGGGACACGCAAAACCGTCTCCGTCCAAAATTAGAGACCCGTAAGACAGGTAGGGACACGCAAAACCGTCTCCGTCCAAAATGAGAGACCCGTAAGACAGGTAGGGACACACAAAACCGTCCCGGTCCAGACCGAGAGACTCGTAAGACAGGTAGGGACACACAAAACCGTCTCGGTCCGGACCGAGAGACTCGTAAGACAGGTAGGGACACGCAAAACCGTCTCGGTCCAGACCAAGAGACTCGTAAGACAGGTAAGGACACGCAAAACCGTCTTTGGCCAAACCTAGAGACTCATAAGACAGGTAGGGACACATAAAACCGTCTCGGTCCAGACTGAGAGACCCGTAAGACAGGTAGGGACACACAAAACAATCTCCGTCCAGGTCGAGAGACTCTTAAGACAGGTAGGGACACACAAAACTGTCTCGGTCCAGACTGAGAGACCCGTAAGACATGTAGGGACACGCACAACCATCTCCGTCCAAAATGAGAGACACGTAAGACAGGTAAGGACACGCAAAACCGTCTTTGGCCAAACCTAGAGACCCGTAAGACAGGTAGGGACACATAAAACCGTCTCCGTCCAGACTGAGAGACCCGTAAGACAGGTAGGGACACGCAAAACCGTCTCCGTCCAAAATGAGAGACCCGTAAGACAGGTAGGGACACACAAAACCGTCTCGGTCCAGACCGAAAGACTTGTAAGACAGGTAGGGACACACAAAACCGTCTCCATTCAGACCTAAAGACTTGTAAGACAGGTAGGGACACACAAAACCGTCTCCATTCAGACCTAAAGACTTGTAAGACAGGTAGGGACACGCAAAACCGTCTCCGTCCAGACTGAGAGACCCGTAAGACAGGTGCAGACACGCAAAACTGTCTCCGTCCATGTCGAGAGACTTGTAAGACAGGTAGGGACACGCAAAACCGTCTCGGTCCAGACTCAGAGACCCGAAAGACACGTAGGGACACGCAAAACCGTGTTTTATGAAACGTTTTTTAATCAACACAGATTCAGGAATAGTTTGTGTTTCTCTCGTCCTGGCCGTCTGGTTGGGACGGATGTTTGTTGACCTGTGCAGTTATGTTTCCTTTTCCTTTTTATTATTTTATATTTCCTTTTTATTACGTATTTTATCTGATTTTTATTTCTTCATTGGTTTTCCTTCACTGAAAACTGAATAAATATATTAAACACAGAAACAGGTGGCGAGGACGGAGCAGGACATCTTAAACCGCATCAAGGAGAAAGAGGTCCATTTGGGAGACCTGAAGACAAAGATGGACGGCGTGAAGGTTGGATTTTCATTAAGTTTGATCACAGATGGACTCTGGATCATGGTGGTGTGAAGGTCTAGCCTGTCTGTCTCCTGGGACGTCCTCTGTCTCCCTCCGGGATGAAGGAATATTTTTCTTCTTCTGTGGTTTTATCCAGAACTACGCAGACCAGGAACGTGGCGAGGTGGAGAACCTGCTGGACGAAGTGTCCGCCTCATTGGACAGGATCCGCTCTCAGGTAGTTGGACGGATCCAGAACCAACTGGACGCTGTGATGTCAAAAGGGGGAGGGCTTGTGAACCGTATGGAGGCGGAGCTCAGCCAGCTGATTGACAGGAGGGCGTCGCTGGAGGTCCAGGCCAGCAGTCAGGACCACATCAGTTTCTTGCAGGTGGGATCTGGACTCATGGTCCTGGTGCTGATTTGAAGCACGGAAGGTCAAGCTTCTGTCCTCGTTGTCCTTCTTTCAGAGTTTTGAAGAGGCCACGAGTCCTCTGGAGGACCAGCGGGACGATGTGGATGAGGACTCGGAGTTCTCCCTCCACTTCCAGCTGGACGAGGTGAAGACCGGTCTGTCTGAGGTGAAGGACAAAGTGGACGACATCCGGATGGGGGAGGGACATTCCAGAGGTTCCAGAGACGCCAGAGGATCCCGTGAGTCCCAGGTTCCCTCCAGGTGTTTTTTCAGGTGTGTTGAGGTGTGAGACGTCTCTGTGTCTTTCAGTCTCCTCTGGGGACGCGATGGCGGCAGAGAGCATGCTCAGTCTGAGAGGAAGTATGGCCAACCTGCGCAAGAGCCAGTGGTCCCTGAGAGGTGAGTCCAGACCCAAACCAGGTGTGGGACTGGGAACAGGATACTGGACCAGTTTCAGGTCCAGGTCCAGTATCAGCATCAGAACTTGTCGGAGGGTCCATACTGATCCAAACTGCTGAAACTTCAGAATAAAAGCTTCTCAATGAGGTTCTGCAGTCTGAGAAGCAGTCCTCCTCCAGATGGGTCCTAAAGGTCCAGGAGCTCCTGTAGCGGACGGGACCGAGGTCCGGCAGACGTTTTGACTTCATGTTCCGGTCCAGGAGCCTGGTTTCTAACCCTGCGTCGCAACGATGACTCCAGGTTCCGTACGGAAACCAGGAGAACCTTCCAGGTTTCTACAGCGGCACGTCCCCCGCCTGTTTCCTTCAGAGGAAACAGAGGAGGAGGTCAGCAGGGGACAGATGCTGTCAGCGTCTCATCAGACCACCGGACTTATCCAGAAAGGACAAATAAAGTGGTCAGACGATAAAATGTAGGGAGAAAGTGCACCTTGTCCCCCCAGCAGGCGTGTCCTGGCAGAGGAGGAGGTGCAGGAGACGGAGACATGAAGACAGAAATGAGACTAAACCTGTGAATAAATGAGAATTGTCCACCTCTGATGTGTTGCATCACTTCTAGACGTTTGGCAGCAGTTTGGTTCCAACATGATGGTTGGAGGTCGGGGACAACAGCGCTGGTCGCAGCTGAACGGGACACGTTACCATTTAGTAGCATGTTATGTAGCGTCTCCACTATCTGCACACATCTGCAGCTGTACAACAGGTTTCCTCCTGGGCATGGAGGCACCTCCACCTGCCTCCATCTGCCCGATGGCCGCTACACCACGTCTGGCTGTGGAGAACATCGTTCTGTTCCTCTGCTCTGGGTTGGGAAAAGGAGCGGACCCGACCTGTCAGTCCCTTCCCTTTGGAAGGTGCCGGACTGGAGTCCAGAGTCTCCATGTTCCATGTCCACCAGCAGGGACAGATAAGCCACATTGGGGAGCATTTTATATCCAACCATCACTTCATGTTCTGTATCTGCAGGTGGAGGAAACACCTGAGCAGCCTGATGATGGGCTGTTGTCATGGCGACCGCCTCCTTTTACCTGCAGGTCTTCATGTAGAGCTTTATTAGTACGGCAGCTTCTGTACGACTTATTAACTGTGTAATGTGGCTTTTCTAACATGTAGAACTGCTTGGTTTCAGAACATTTTCCTGCTGGACGTTTTACGTGCCCGAGGAACTTTTTCTCTTCTTCTGCAGATGCTGTTAATGTCCAACATTCTGGGGGAAAGTTCACATTTCAGTTGGAACAAATGGCTCAGATTCCTTTTTATTTTCTACATTTGGTGTCGCCGTTTCCCGTTTCTCCAGAAGTTGTCGTACGCCGGGGTCAGAGTTGGCGTGTTTTACCGCCAAGTCCTGCTTTTAGAAACCCCAGAAGTGGACTAGAACCGGTGTACGGCGGGTTTGGTGCTGCAGGGTTAGACATGAGGCCCCAGGTCTGGAACTGACATCGAGTCCAGGTCAATGACCAGGTCTCAGGATCTGTAGTTCTGCTTTCGCAGGCCGACCCGGTTTGGAGTCCCGTAAATTCCAGTTCTTTCTCCTCTTGACACATGGTGCACCTGGTTGCTGCGCTGTGATTGGCTGTCGCTGTAAACAGGATGTTTACAGCTTGGCCTATGAAAACTGACTCAGGATTTCTGTCTCCTGCAGATATAAAGCGGATCAAATCGGTTTCAGGTACGTCGGCGCGTCTGAAGAAAACATTTCTTCCTCTCTGTGATGATGACGAGGATGAAAACTTTATTGTTCTGTTTCAGGACACAAGAAGGCCCGCGTCTACATGGGTGAGCTTCAGCAGGACTCAGATGTTGGGTGGTGGTAGGACAGATTTGTTCTGATCTGGTCTGGTGGCTTCCAGAGGACGTGACGCTGAACCCGGTGACGGCGTACCCCTTCCTGATCCTGTCCGAGGACCGGAAGCAGGTGAAGAGGGGGGAGAAACTGCAGTTCTTCCGGAACAGCCATCAGAGGTTTGACGTCTGGTCCTGCGTCCTTGCCAAGGAAGGCTTTGGCTCCGGACGCCACTACTGGGAGGTGAGGACCAGGACTGTGATGGCAGGTTCCAGATCTGTGGCTTCTCCTGACGAGAAGCCCTGGTCTTTGTCTTGCAGGTGTTTGTGGGGGACAACAAGGACTGGAAGCTGGGCGTGGTGGGTGAGTCGGCTCAGAGGAAGGGTCTCTTCGACATGAGTCCATCCAACGGGTTCTACGTCATCTGGTGGAGTGGCCAGCAGCTGAGGGCTCTCACCCCCCCCCCCCTGACTAAGGTTTGCACCACAACCTGACACAATAAAAGCTTCTAGACAAACGTCCAGAAACAGCAAATTGGGCACATTTCACAATAAAATATTCACTTTTTCGTCAAACAAACTTTAATTTTTTACTTTTTTGTTAATATTTTTAAACAATAAAACTGAGAAGACAACAAGAATATGAGGACAACTAGGAGACCAGTTCTAGATCTGTTACTCACCAGGAATCTGAACAGGACCAGCTGGGCTGGGACCTGCAGTCCTGGGTCTGCAGGACCTTCTTTCCTGTCCAGACAGAACAGTTACCATGTCAGACCAGTTCTACCAGCTTCATACTGGACCAGCAACAAGGAACCACCCCTCATAATCATACATTCATTTATATGTATGTGTGAGGCCCTGCACGCGTTGCATTGACCCGTTGTTGTGGTGGTGGTGGTGGTGGTGGTTGTTGTGGATGTTCAATTCAGTTCAATTCAACTTTATTTATATAGCGTCAAATCACGGCAATGCCATCTCAAGACGCTTTACAGACAGAGAGGAAAACATAATGAAGGCCAATTCATAACAGCCTATATAAGGAAACCAACAGACTGAGTTGAGTCCAACTCAATCTCCCATCCTGAGCAAGCACACTGGCGACAGTGGGAAGGAAAAAACTCCCTTTTAACAGGAAGGAAACCTCCGGCAGAACCCGGCTCAGGACAGGCAGCCATCTGCCTCTGCTGTGTGGGGGGAAGAGGACAGAAAGACAACAGACAACAGGAACTGCTACTCCCGGCCAGGGAGACCTGCTGAGACAGGAGACATACATGTTAATGATGCAACACTGTTATGGGGGGTAAAAGAGAGAGATAAAGAGAAAAAGAAAGAAGCTCAGTGTATCAGGAAATGTCCCTCAGCAGTCTAAACCTATAGCAGCATAACTAAGGGATCCTAACCATCCCTAGCTATAGGACTTATCAAAAAGATAAGTCTTCAGCCTAGTCTTAAAGGTGGGGAGGGTGTCTGCTTCCCTAACACTAACTGGGAGCTTATTCCATAAGAGAGGGGCCTGATAACCAAAGGCTCTGCCTCCTGCTCGGCTCTTTGAGACTCTAGGAACCACAAGTAAGCCTGCAGTCTGCGAACGAAGTACTCTGCTTGGTATATAAGGAACAATGAGGTCTTTGATATATAGTGGTGCCTGGTTGTGGAGGGCTTTATATGTAAGGAGAAGGATTTTAAATTCTATTCTAGATTCAACAGGCAGCCAATGAAGAGAGGCTAAAACTGGAGAAATATGATCTCTCCTGCTGGTTCTGGTCAGGACTCTGGCTGCAGAATTCTGGATCAGCTGAAGGCTTTTCAGGGCATATTTAGGACAGCCCAGTAATAGAGAGTTACAGTAATCTAGTCTCGAAGTAACAAAAGCATGAACCAGTTTTTCTGCATCACTCTGAGACAGAATGTCCCTGATTTTGGCTATATTACGTAAATGAAAGAAGGCTGTTTTAGTAACCTGCTTAATATGTGGACCAAAGGACAGGTCAGGGTCAAATATTACTCCAAGGTTTCTCACTGTAGCACTGGAAGCTAAAGTAATGCCATCCAGGTTCATTACAAAACTGGAAAATTTAGCTCTGAGTTTTTCAGATCCAACGAGAATTACTTCAGTCTTATCTGAGTTTAAGAGGAGAAAATTTCTAGACATCCAAGTCTTTATGTCTATGAGACAATTTTGTAGCCTATTGGGCTGATTTGTTTCATCTGGTTTAAAGGATAAGTATATCTGAGTATCATCTGCATAACAATGAAAGTTTATTCCATGCTGTCTAATAATTTTGCCTAAAGGGAGCATATATAGCGTGAAGAGTATTGGTCCAAGTACAGAACCTTGAGGAACTCCATGACTTACTGTAGTTTGTGAGGAGGACTTGTCATTTACATGAACAAACTGAAGTCTATCAGATAAATATGATTTAAACCAGCTTAACGCTGTACCTGTAATTCCAACCACCTGTTCTAGTCTCTGTAACAGAATGTTATGATCGACTGTATCAAATGCAGCACTAAGATCAAGCAAGATAAGTACGGACACAAGTCCTTTGTCTGAGGCCATAAGAAGGTCATTAGTAACTTTCACCAATGCTGTCTCAGTACTATGATGAGCTCTAAATCCTGACTGAAACTCCTCGCATAAATTATTTCTGCTCAGGTGGGCATGTAGCTGAGCTGAAACTATTTTCTCCAGAATTTTGGACATAAACGGGAGGTTAGATATAGGTCTATAATTTGCTATCACCTCTGGATCCAGAGATTGCTTTTTAAGTAAAGGCTTGATTACAGCAGTTTTAAATGATTGTGGTACATATCCTGTCACTAAAGACATATTGATAAGATTTAGTAGTGATGTATTAATTAAAGGGAAAATGTCCTTAAAGAGGCTCGTTGGGAGAGGGTCTAAGATACAGGTGGATGGTTTAGATGAAGCTATTATTTTAGTTAATTCAGAGGGTTGGACAGGACAGAAACTATTTAGACACAAGTCAGATCCTGGTTCTAAGGATGCTTCAGAGACCACAACAGGCTCAACATTATAGGTAGAAGGAAGAGTATTGTGAATTTGATCTCTAATAGTGTCAACTTTATTCCTG
The DNA here is from genome assembly GCF_933228915.1 of Telmatherina bonti. NCBI lineage: Eukaryota > Metazoa > Chordata > Actinopteri > Atheriniformes > Telmatherinidae > Telmatherina > Telmatherina bonti. The sequence continues at coordinate 40,945,705 of NC_136612.1, forward strand.
AAAAAATACATGAAATCATCACAGCTAAGTGAGAAAGGAATACATGGCTCCACAGCGCTCCGGCTCCTAGTAAGCCTGGCTACAGTGCTGAAAAGAAACCGAGGGTTGTTTTTGTTTTCCTCTATCAATGATGAATAATAAGCTGTTCTTGCCGTACGTAAGGCTTTTCTGTATACGATTAAACTTTCTTTCCAGGTTAAGTGAGACTCCTCTAGTCCTGATGAACGCCATCTGTTTTCCAAACGCCTTGACGCCTGTTTTAGAGCTCGAAGCTGGGAATTAAACCAGGGAGCCTTCATAATCTTACCTAATTTCTTCTTCTTTAGGGGAGCAACATTATCCAAGGTTGTACACATTGAAGCTGTTATAGTATCAGCATGTTGATCAATCTGAGCAGGAGTAAGGCTTAAAGGGGGACTCTCAGTCATGCTAACACATGGTAGATGTGAAAAAATTGATTCAATTGATTGTTTAAATTTTGTAATATTATTGTCTGATAAACATCTACTATAGTAGAATTTATTTTTGGTCAGTGAGTAATCAGATAAAGTGAATTCAAAGGTTAATAAGAAGTGATCGGACAAGACAGGGTTTTGAGGAAAAACTTTGAGCTTATCAGTCTCAATACCATATGTTAGAACCAAATCAAGAGTGTGACCATGAGAGTGAGTGGCTCCATGGACATTTTGTGAAAACCCAATTGAGTTTAGAATAGAGCTAAAGGAAATGTTTAAACTATCATTTTCATGGTCAACATGAATATTAAAATCACCTAGTACAATGACCTTATCAGTAGTCAGCACTAACTCAGACAAGAGATCAGAGAATTGGGTCAGAAACTCGGAGTAAGGTCCAGGTGGGCGATACACTAATGCTAAAAGGAGCGGTTTCTCTCAATTCCATTTTGGATGAGATAAATTTAATGTCAGGAATTCAAAGGATTTATAGTTCGTTTTGTGCTTAGGATTAATTAAAAATTCTGACTGAAAAATAGCTGCAACACCTCCTCCTCTGCCTGTAGTTCTAGGAATGTGAAAGTTTAAATAGTTAGCTGGCGTAGCTTCATTAATACTAACATAATCCTCTTGCTGTAACCAGGTTTCCGTAAGACAGAATAAATCAATATGTTGTCATTGTGGTTGTTGTGGTGGATGTTGTTGTCGTTGTGTGGTGGTTGTTGTGGATGTGGTTGTTGTCGTTGTGGTTGCTGTTGTCATTGTGGTTGTTGTGGTTGTGGTTGTTGTTGTTGTGGTTGTTGTCATTGTGGTTGTTTTGGTTGTTGTGGTGGTTGTTGTGATTGTGGTTGTTGTTGTGGTGGTTGTTGTGATTGTGGTGGTTGTCGTTGTGGTGGTGGTAGTTGTGATTGTTGTTGTGATTGTGGATTCAGACCTGTTCGCAGGTCTGAATCCACATGATGGAGGTCCGGTTCTAGATCACACAGATTGAACTTGGCTTACATTGCAGGAAAATTCCACTCTGGATGATGTCACATTTTGGGTGTTGTCACCCACCAAAATCTGTTACCATGAAAACAGGATACCATAAAGCAGGACATGAATTGGGCCCGGGAATTCAATTTGTGGCTCCCATCAGAAAACATTTGTATTAAATGGAAATTAAACTGGTGCCTGGCTGGACTCTGATTGGCTGGACTCTGATTGGCTCTTTATCCACGGTTTCACCGCCTTTTCCCACTCTGTAAACGTGCTGAACACAAACATTTTGTTGTCTGCTGTGACTCGGACGAAGACCAGATCCAGGTTTACGTCCTACTTGCAGCTCGTCCTGCCAGGCAGCAGCCGGTTTGTGTCAATATAAACTCAGTCTGTCTGTCTGTCCTGCAGGTGAAATGCCACCATCCCAAGCTGAGACAGGTGGGCGTCTTCCTGGACGTGGAGGAGGGACAGGTGTCCTTCTACAATGTCAAGTCGGGCTCGGAAATCTACACCTTCAACGCCACCTCGGAGTTTACGGAGAGGATGGTTCCCCTGCTGGGAACTGGAGACAAAGAGGTCCCACTGGTCCTCATGACCACACAGCACCAGCTGGCCTGAGGGGTCTGGGTCCGGGACCAGAACTGGGTCTGACTCAGGAGACCGACTGGCAGATGTGAAGATTAATCAATATTTTTCTGATCATGATGTTTAATAAAATTAATTTTCTGTTTTTGATGATTAAAATAAAGCTGAAACAAAGTGTGGTGGATTTCTGACTAGGACCAGAACCGAAGACATTTCCATGACAACGGGTCCTTGCCTACCTGGATTCGCTGATGTAACTTCTACCTGCTGTATCCTCTTATTTCTCTTCTTTGCTGGTTTTCTGGTCTGCTTGCAGATTTCTCTGCTAAATCTCAAATGGGATGAAATGAAAAGTCAGGTAAAAAAAAATGTTTGAGGTGGAATAAAAAGCACGTTGGGATGAAATGCTTGGACGCACTGTGCTGAGTACAGGGTCTGACTCTCGGCTACAGAAGCCAATCTGGAACCAGTTCCCTGGAAAAGGTCTGGACAGATGTGGACATACTCATCACCCCGAGTTGGTGCCTGTTTGTCGGGATTCACCTCATCTGAAGGAAGTTTCTCACTAACAGCTCTGTCATCAGGACCTTTACAAAGATTTTTCCTTTACAGGTGCGTCTCAGAAAATTAGATTATTATGGAAAAGTTCAATATTTTTTTCTCATGTCAGAATGTCAAACCCAGATATTGTACCGATGATTGTGGCCTTTTATGAAAAACCCAAAATGTCTGAGAAAAACTCAGAATTTTGTGAAAAACTTCAATCTTAGAAAGTCATGGTGTCACACCTTGATCAACTAATTAATTCAGTTCAATTCAACTTTATTTATATAGCGTCAAATCACGGCAATGCCATCTCAAGATGCTTTACAGACAGAGGGGAAAACATAATGAAGGCCAATTCATAACAGCCTATATAAGGAAACCAACAGATTGAGTTGGAAGATCCAACTCAATCTCCCATCCTGAGCAAGCACACTGGCGACAGTGGGAAGGAAAAAACTCCCTTTTAACAGGAAGGAAACCTCCGGCAGAACCCGGCTCAGGACAGGCAGCCATCTGCCTCTGCTGTGTGGGGGGAAGAGGACAGAAAGACAACAGACAACAGGAACTGCTACTCCCGGCCAGGGAGACCTGCTGAGACAGGAGACATACATGTTAATGATGCAACACTGTTATGGGGGGGGGGGTAAAAGAAAGAGAAAAAGAAAGAAGCTCAGTGTATCAGGAAATGTCCCTCAGCAGTCTAAACCTATAGCAGCATAACTAAGGGATGCTAACCATCCCTAGCTATAGGACTTATCAAAAAAGATAAGTCTTCAGCCTAGTCTTAAAGGTGGGGAGGGTGTCTGCTTCCCTAACACTAACTGGGAGCTTATTCCATAAGAGAGGGGCCTGATAACCAAAGGCTCGGCCTCCTGCTCGGCTCTTTGAGACTCTAGGAACCACAAGTAAGCCTGCAGTCTGCGAACGAAGTACTCTGCTTGGTATATAAGGAACAATGAGGTCTTTGATATATAGTGGTGCCTGGTTGTGGAGGGCTTTATATGTAAGGAGAAGGATTTTAAATTCTATTCTAGATTCAACAGGCAGCCAATGAAGAGAGGCTAAAACTGGAGAAATATGATCTCTCCTGCTGGTTCTGGTCAGGACTCTGGCTGCAGAATTCTGGATCAGCTGAAGGCTTTTCAGGGCATATTTAGGACAGCCCAGTAATAGAGAGTTACAGTAATCTAGTCTCGAAGTAACAAAAGCGTGAACCAGTTTTTCTGCATCACTCCGAGACAGAATGTCCCTAATTTTGGCTATATTACGTAAATGAAAGAAAGCTGTTTTAGTAACCTGCTTAATATGTGGACCAAAGGACAGGTCAGGGTCAAATATTACTCCAAGGTTTCTCACTGTAGCACTGGAAGCTAAAGTAATGCCATCCAGGTTCATTACAAAACCGGAAAATTTAGCTCTGAGTTTTTCAGATCCAACGAGAATTACTTCAGTCTTATCTGAGTTTAAGAGGAGAAAATTTCTAGACATCCAAGTCTTTATGTCTATGAGACAATTTTGTAGCCTATTGGGCTGATTTGTTTCATCTGGTTTAAAGGATAAGTATAGTTGAGTATCATCTGCATAACAATGAAAGTTTATTCCATGCTGTCTAATAATTTTGCCTAAAGGGAGCATATATAGCGTGAAGAGTATTGGTCCAAGTACAGAACCTTGAGGAACTCCATGACTTACTGTAGTTTGTGAGGAGGACTTGTCATTTACATGAACAAACTGAAGTCTATCAGATAAATATGATTTAAACCAGCTTAACGCTGTACCTGTAATTCCAACCACCTGTTCTAGTCTTTGTAACAGAATGTTATGATCGACTGTATCAAATGCAGCACTAAGATCAAGTAAGATAAGTACGGACACAAGTCCTTTGTCTGAGGCCATAAGAAGGTCATTAGTAACTTTCACCAATGCTGTCTCAGTGCTATGAGTCAATTCTGACTGAAAAATAGCTGCAACACCTCCTCCTCTGCCTGTAGTTCTAGGAATGTGAAAGTTTAAATAGTTAGCTGGCGTAGCTTCATTAATACTAACATAATCCTCTTGCTGTAACCAGGTTTCCGTAAGACAGAATAAATCAATGTGGTGATCACCTATCAAGTCATTGACTAATAAAGACTTATTTGGGAGGGATCTAATATTCAGTAGGCCACACTTTATTGTCTTATTTTCAGATTTTATTAGATCCATTGTTTTTATTTTTATGAGGTTTTCACGATTAACCCCAGAAGTGTTTTTGTGTTGTTTAATTCTTACTGCTGGGAAGTTGTATAAGGTCGGAATGGGGTTTTGGGTGGGCGGCGGCAGGTGGGAAGCTGCAGAAAAGTGTGTAGGACTACAATTCTGCCTCCTGGTCCCAACCCTGAGTTGTCAATTTAGCTGACTAATAAAAGAGTCCATATTGCTAGATAAGAGAGCGGCTCCATCCAACGTGGGATGGATGCCATCTCTCCTAATAAGACCAGGCTTTCCCCAAAAAGCGCTCCAATTATCTATAAAACCCACGTTGTTATCGGGACACCACCTAGACAACCAGCGGTTGAAGGATGACATGCGGCTAAACATGTCATCGCTGATTAAATTTGGCAAGGGACCAGAGAAAACTACGGAGTCCGACATGCTCTTGGCAAAGTTACACACCGAAGCAACATTAATTTTAGTGACCTCCGATTGGCGTAACCGGGTGTTGTTACCGCCGACGTGAATTACAATCTTACGGTATTTACGTTTAGCCTTAGCCAGCAGTTTCAAATACGATTCGACGTGGCCCGCTCTGGCCCCAGGAATGCATTTGACTATGGTCCCCGGTGTCTCTAGAGCCACGTTTCTGACTATGGAACTACCTATAATCAGGGTTTCTGCCTCAGCGGGTGTGTCGCCGAGCGGGGAAAATCTGTTTGAAACGCGAACAGGTCGGTGGTGGCCAGTGGGTTTTGGTTTGGGGCTACGCTTCCGCCTGACCGTCGTCCAGCCCGCCTCGGCTCCCGGCTGCGCGGGAACTGCTGAGTAACCGCTAGGTGGGCTAGCTGCCCTGGCTGGTAGCTCCGCACTGGCTAATGGGGGCTTGCTAACTAACTGCTTCCCTAACTGAGTGCGGAGCTGGGCTTCTAACTCACAGAGCCTCGCCTCCAAGGCTGCCAAGCTGCTACACTTAATACACCTACCGTTATCACTAAAGGAGGCGGAGGAGTAGCTAAACATCAGACACACCGAGCAAGAAAAGGCAGGGGACCGGGGTGTGGGAAGAGAGCTAGCAGCCATGCTAAAACCGAGTGCTTGAGCTGTTTAAGTCAGTAAACAGAAAGCCAAAGATCCCAAAAATGAATGCAATATATAGAACAGTGGTTTGGGAAGATATTGTGCGCTAAAGTGAGTGGTTGGTTAACAATAGATAGAAGTTAGAAAGAAGTTAAAGGAGCCAACGGCTCGTAGCAATCCGCTGTGACACACTGGGGAAACAGGAAATGACAATACATTACCGCAACGTCAGCACATAAGGCACCCTGATCCACATGGAGACCACTGTAATTTAAGCTGGGAGGCACTTAAACAGACTGTTACACATATGGGTATATATTACTTATTATATTTTACATGAAATGAAAAATACTTTATTAATCCCCAAAGGGAAATACTGTAGTATATAATAATAACAACTAGAGGAGGTCTTGTTCCAGAGGCTGATGGCTGCTGGCAGGAATGATCTTCTGTATCTTTCAGTCTTACTGGACCTGAAGAAGCCTCTCACTGAACACACTTTGTTGTTTCATCACTGTGTTGTGGAGAGGGTGTGAAGAATCCTCCATCATCTTCATCAGCTTGTGCAGCATTCTTCTTTGGACAATCAGCTCCAGCGGCTCCAGAGTTACTCCAAGCACAGAAGCAGCTTTCTGGATCAGTTTGTTGATTCTCTTCAAGTCTCTGGTTCTGATGCTACTACCCCAGCAGAACAACGAACAAAGCTTGCTGTGAGGAAAAAGTAGTGCACAAGTTATTGTTGGAGGTGATTTTAATCTAATTCCTGACAAGTCAGTTGACCGTCTTCCCTCTAGAGGTCAGCATCATCTCCTCGGTGTATTTTCCAGTATACTCAGGTTGACTGCTGGAGATAAGGAAACTCCCACAGTTCACCTACTTTCATGCTTCTGAAGGTGAGACTCGTCCCGGCGGCCTCGTCCCGGGTCCGGCAGCCTCGTCCCGGGTCCGGCGGCCTCGTCCCGGCAGCCTCGTCCCGGCAGCCTCGTCCCGGGTCCGGCGGCCTTGTCCCGGGTCTGGCAGCCTTGTCCTGGTGGCCTCGTCCCGGCAGCCTCGTCCCGGGTCCGGCAGCCTCGTCCCGGGTCCAGCAGCCTCGTCCCGGCAGCCTTGTCCCGGGTCCGGCAGCCTCGTCCCGGCAGCCTTGTCCTGGTGGCCTCGTCCCGGCAGCCTCGTCCCGGCGGCCTTGTCCCGGGTCCGGCAGCCTCGTCCCGGCGGCCTCGTCCCGGCGGCCTCGTCCCGGCGGCCTTGTCCCGGGTCCGGCGGCCTCGTCCCGGCGGCCTTGTCCCGGGTCCGGCGGCCTCGTCCCGGCGGCCTCGTCCCGGGTCCGGCGGCCTCGTCCCGGCGGCCTCGTCCCGGCGGCCTCGTCCCGGCAGCCTCGTCCCGGGTCCGGCGGCCTCGTCCCGGGTCCGGCGGCCTCGTCCCGGGTCCGGCGGCCTCGTCCCGGGTCCGGCGGCCTCGTCCCGGGTCCGGCGGCCTCGTCCCGGGTCCGGCGGCCTCGTCCCGGCGGCCTCGTCCCGGGTCCGGCGGCCTCGTCCCAGCAGCCTCGTCCCGGGTCCGGCGGCCTCGTCCCGGCGGCCTCGTCCCGGCGGCCTCGTCCCGGGTCCGGCGGCCTCGTCCCGGCGGCCTCGTCCCGGGTCCGGCGGCCTCGTCCCGGGTCCGGCGGCCTCGTCCCGGCGGCCTCGTCCCGGGTCCGGCGGCCTCGTCCCGGCGGCCTCGTCCCGGCGGCCTCGTCCCGGGTCCGGCGGCCTCGTCCCGGGTCCGGCGGCCTCGTCCCGGGTCCGGCGGCCTCGTCCCGGGTCCGGCGGCCTCGTCCCGGGTCCGGCGGCCTCGTCCCGGCGGCCTCGTCCCGGGTCCGGCGGCCTCGTCCCGGCGGCCTCGTCCCGGGTCCGGCAGCCTTGTCCTGGTGGCCTCGTCCCGGCAGCCTCGTCCCGGGTCCGGCAGCCTCGTCCCGGGTCCAGCAGCCTCGTCCCGGCAGCCTCGTCCCGGCGGCCTCGTCCCGGCGGTCTCGTCCCAGGTCCGGCAGCCTCGTCCCGGGTCCGGCAGCCTTGTCCTGGCAGCCTCGTCCCGGCGGCCTTGTCCCGGCAGCCTCGTCCCGGCGGTCTCTTCCCGGCAGCTTCGTCCCGGGTCCGGCAGCCTCGTCCCGGCGGCCTCGTCCCGGCGGCCTCGTCCCGGCGGTCTCGTCCCGGGTCCGGCAGCCTTGTCCTGGCGGCCTCGTCCCGGGTCCGGCGGCCTCGTCCCGGGTCCGGCGGCCTCGTCCCGGGTCCGGCGGCCTCGTCCCGGGTCCGGCGGCCTCGTCCTGGCGGCCTCGTCCCGGCAGCCTCGTCCCGGGTCCGGCATCTTCCCGACACAGCTGAATGTCTTCTTGCTCAGACATGTCAGTCTGGCCCACACTTCGATAATTGTCTTTATTGCTCCGTAAATCTGAGTCAGCCTTTTCTACGTTTTATTCACCTGCTCCATGGCATTCCTGCAGCTGTTGGTTGTTTCTTCCTGTCCTCGCTGCACCTCTGATCAATCAACATACGGTATTGATAAAAACAGGAAATGGCGTCTGGTGGAAAGTGGCTTCGTTGTGAGAAATTTTCATCGTTCAAGTTCATATTTTATTCAACATAAATCATATTGCAGTCAATGTGAACAGCTGGGTTTCCATATACACATTAACCCCTCCCCTGTGACCAGCCCAACCCCCCCCCCACATGAAAACCCTCCCCATTTACCCACCCACACCCACCCCTTTACGGCCCCGCCCACCTGTACAAGGCCCCACCCACTAACTTAATTTAGCAGCAAATTCCAAATATATCCAATTCTTCATTTCGCCACCGCCGTGTTTCACTTCCGCTAAGCCCCTCCCACATGCATCAAGCCCCGTCCTCTCCACAGCATTTTAAGGCATGTTTTCTCTTCCTTCACCCCACCCACTCTTAGCCCCGCCCCTTTGACCAGTAACGTCACTTTAAACTAGAAACTAAAGTTTTTCTCATTTTAACAAAAACTTTAAGGCGCAATCAGAAGCTCCACCTTCAGTTGCCATAACAACCGGTGGGTGACGGCAGGATGCTGTTTGGAGTTTGCTGCCAGTTATGTGTTACGACTGGATGGAGAAATGGAAGGGGGCGTGTCATCCTGATCCCGCAAAATAAAAACAAAAGAATCCCGTTTCATTATCTTCATCATCGTCAGCGCTGTGATGGTGACCTGAACAACATTCACTAAACCCCCCTCCCCCCTGCTCCCTCTCCATTGGCGGCTTTTTGCCATCGGCCATCTTTCTGAGTCCAGACCGTGTGTTGCCCCCCCCATCCTCCCACCACCCTGGTGGCGTGTAAATGGCTGAATTCTGTGTTGGAGTAGAAGACCGGAGAAACATGGGGGGTGGGGGGGACAGGAGCAGGATGGGGGGGGGGGGGGGGGGGGGGGGGGGGGGGGGGGGGGGTGAGGATTCTTCTTCTCTGTTTTTTTAAACAGAAAAGCAAGTTTGCTGCTTCCTGTTGCTGCATCTCCATGAACAGAACTGTGCAGGTGGGGGAGGGGGGGGGGGGGGGGAGTAGTGGAGGTGAGAAGCTGGGAGGCGGGCGGGGGAGTGGGGGAGTCTGGAGGACGACAGAATGCCGACTTATTTAAGACATCTCTCAAAATAGGTGGCGCCGACGTATCCGCCCCTCAGGGAGCGATGGACGTTCTGCTCGAAGAGCCGCCGGTTTGTCTGCAGGACTTCCGCCGCCTCCTTGTTCAACGGGTCCTCGGGGTTCGGCTCCTGTGGGGGGGGGGGGTTACATTATCAGAACAGAAAGACGTTCCTCAGTACAGATCTGTGGTCCAGACAGGATGCGGAATCAAACCTGGACCTTTATGGCCGCGCCCCAAACTCTCTATGGCCACGCCCCAAACCCTCTATGGCGGACCACCTAGTCCACCTGGTCTAACCCAGAACGGGGGCGGACCACCTAGTCCACCTGGTCTAACCCAGAACGGGGGCGGACCACCTAGTCCACCTGGTCTAACCCAGAACGGGGGCGGACCACCTAGTCCACCTGGTCTAACCCAGAACGGGGGCGGACCACCTAGTCCACCTGGTCTAACCCAGAACGGGGGCGGACCACCTAGTCCACCTGGTCTAACCCAGAACGGGGGCGGACCACCTAGTCCACCTGGTCTAACCCAGAACGGGGGCGGACCACCTAGTCCACCTGGTCTAACCCAGAACGGGGGCGGACCACCTAGTCCACCTGGTCTAACCCAGAACGGGGGCGGACCACCTAGTCCACCTGGTCTAACCCAGAACGGGGGCGGACCACCTAGTCCACCTGGTCTAACCCAGAACGGGGGCGGACCACCTAGTCCACCTGGTCTAACCCAGAACGGGGGCGGACCACCTAGTCCACCTGGTCTAACCCAGAACGGGGGCGGACCACCTAGTCCACCTGGTCTAACCCAGAACGGGGGCGGACCACCTAGTCCACCTGGTCTAACCCAGAACGGGGGCGGACCACCTAGTCCACCTGGTCTAACCCAGAACGGGGGCGGACCACCTAGTCCACCTGGTCTAACCCAGAACGGGGGCGGACCACCTAGTCCACCTGGTCTAACCCAGAACGGGGGCGGACCACCTAGTCCACTTGGTCTAACCCAGAACGGGGGCGGACCACCTAGTCCACCTGGTCTAACCCAGAACGGGGGCGGACCACCTAGTCCACCTGGTCTAACCCAGAACGGGGGCGGACCACCTAGTCCACCTGGTCTAACCCAGAACGGGGGCGGACCACCTAGTCCACTTGGTCTAACCCAGAACGGGGGCGGACCACCTAGTCCACTTGGTCTAACCCAGAACGGGGGCGGACCACCTAGTCCACCTGGTCTAACCCAGAACGGGGGCGGACCACCTAGTCCACCTGGTCTAACCCAGAACGGGGGCGGACCACCTAGTCCACCTGGTCTAACCCAGAACGGGGGCGGACCACCTAGTCCACTTGGTCTAACCCAGAACGGGGGCGGACCACCTAGTCCACTTGGTCTAACCCAGAACGGGGGCGGACCACCTAGTCCACTTGGTCTAACCCAGAACGGGGGCGGACCACCTAGTCCACTTGGTCTAACCCAGAACGGGGGCGGACCACCTAGTCCACTTGGTCTAACCCAGAACGGGGGCGGACCACCTAGTCCACTTGGTCTAACCCAGAACGGGGGCGGACCACCTAGTCCACTTGGTCTAACCCAGAACGGGGGCGGACCACCTAGTCCACTTGGTCTAACCCAGAACGGGGGCGGACCACCTAGTCCACTTGGTCTAACCCAGAACGGGGGCGGACCACCTAGTCCACTTGGTCTAACCCAGAACGGGGGCGGACCACCTAGTCCACTTGGTCTAACCCAGAACGGGGGCGGACTGGGAATGAAGGAAGGACTTACTAGAAATAGATACTGTAGACCGTAGATGATGGAGTTTATTGTCAGGACAGGTTTCCAGTCCTCTCTGTGGACGACAGGAGACAGTTAGGACCAGACAGGACCGATCAGGATTAGCTTGGACCACATAGGACCAGACATCCATCTGAAACCAGGACCACCTGGACCCTGACCTGAGGATGTTTAGGCAGACGTTTCCCTCCAGGTCGATGTTGGGGTGGTACACCATGGTCTCGCACTTCACCTTGGGGGGGTCGTGGGGGTATCCCTGTCCTACCTGAAAGACAGACTCTGTGAGGGAGGGTCCTGCATCAGGTTAATCCAGAGTCCGCTTCAGGTGAGTCTTACCTTAAAGCCAAAGACAAACTTTCCTCCTTTATAAAAACCCTGCAAGACACAACAAGACTCCGTCAGCTGCTCGTCTCCTGCTTCATGCCACCAGGAGGACCCCAGGAGGTCTGCTGGACCCCCCAGGTCTGGTGGACCCAGAGGTCCAGACCTCCAGGTCTAGTGGACCCACCTCGTCTGGAGAGATGATGAGTCTGAAGTTCAGCAGGTCGTCGTCATCTGGGAAGCTGATCTCACACGTCTTCGGGAGGTTCAGCTCATTGATATCTGAAACACAACAAATCAGCATGATTGATCCAAAATGATTGATCCCCATCTCCATCCCAGCGTGGTGCCGACCCGTCAGCTGGTCTGGCGGGTCCACCTTCATGGAGCCGGTTCTGATTATGTTACATGACATCATACTGTTGTATAGAAAACAATAAACCAACAGACCAGAGGAGGAAGGGTCACGTGGTTCTACACGCTTAAATGATTATTAACCAGATTAATGACGACATCATGAACAAGATTATTAACCAGATTAATGACGACATCATGAACAAGATTAACCAGATTAATGACGACATCATGAACAAGATTATTAACCAGATTAATGACGACATCATGAACAAGATTAACCAGATTAATGACGACATCATGAACAAGATTATTAACCAGATTAATGACGACATCATGAACAAGATTATTAACCAGATTAATGACGACATCATGAACAAGATTATTAACCAGATTAATGACGACATCATGAACAAGATTATTAACCAGATTAATGACGACATCATGAACAAGATTATTAACCAGATTAATGACGACATCATGAACAAGATTATTAACCAGATTAATGACGACATCATGAACAAGATTATTAACCAGATTAATGACGACATCATGAACAAGATTATTAACCAGATTAATGACGACATCATGAACAAGATTATTAACCAGATTAATGACGACATCATGAACAAGATTATTAACCAGATTAATGACGACATCATGAACAAGATTATTAACCAGATTAATGACGACATCATGAACAAGATTATTAACCAGATTAATGACGACATCATGAACAAGATTATTAACCAGATTAATGACGACATCATGAACAAGATTATTAACCAGATTAATGACGACATCATGAACAAGATTATTAACCAGATTAATGACGACATCATGAACAAGATTATTAACCAGATTAATGACGACATCATGAACAAGATTATTAACCAGATTAATGACGACATCATGAACAAGATTATTAACCAGATTAATGACGACATCATGAACAAGATTATTAACCAGATTAGTCATGAGATTAACAAAATGAAACAGATTAAAGACGAAACTAATAAGATTATTAACAAGTGGAAATAAATTATCACTCTTAAGTTGTTCCCCAACTTAAGAGTGAACATGAGACGGATGAGGACCGATGAGGACCTGAGACCGATAAGAATCTGAGACTGATGAGGATCTGAGACCGATGAGAATCTGAGACCGATGAGGACCGATGAGAACCTGAGACCGATGAGATCCTGAGACTGATGAGAAAATGAGACTGATGAGGACCTGTGAGAACCTGAGACCGATGAGGACCAATGAGATTCTGAGACCGATCAGAACCTGAGACTGATGAGGACCTGAGACTGATGTGAACCTGAGATGGATGACGACCTGAGACCGATGAGAACCTGAGACTGATGAGGATCTGTGAGAACCTGAGACCGATGAGGACCTGAGACTGATGAGGACCTGAGACCGATGAGGACCTGAGACCGATGAGAACCTGAGACCGATGAGAACCTGAGACCGATGAGGACCTGAGACCGATGAGGACCTGAGACTGATGAGATCCTGAGACTGATGAGAAAATGAGACTGATGAGGACCTGTGAGAACCTGAGACCGATGAGGACCAATGAGATTCTGAGACCGATCAGAACCTGAGACTGATGAGGACCTGAGACTGATGTGAACCTGAGATGGATGACGACCTGAGACCGATGAGAACCTGAGACTGATGAGGATCTGTGAGAACCTGAGACCGATGAGGACCTGAGACTGATGAGAACCTGAGACCGATGAGAACCTGAGACCGATGAGGACCTGAGACCGATGAGGACCTGAGACTGATGAGGACCTGTGAGAACCTGAGACCGATGAGAACCTGAGACTGATGAGGACCTGTGAGGACCTGAGACCGATGAGGACCTGAGACCGATGAGGACCTGAGACCGATGAGAACCTGAGACGGATGAGGGCCTGAGACGGATGAGAACCTGAGACTGGTGAGGACCTGAGACCGATGAGAACCTGAGACGGATGAGGGCCTGAGACGGATGAGAACCTGAGACTGATGAGGACCTGGGACCGATGAGAAACTGAGACTGATGAGGACCAATGAGATTCTGAGACCGATGAGAACCTGAGACCGATGAGGACCTGAGACCGATGAGAACCTGAGACCGATGAGAACCTGAGACCGATGAGAACCTGAGACCGATGAGGACCTGAGACCGATGAGGACCTGAGACCGATGAGAACCTGAGACCGATGAGACCCTGAGACCGATGAGACCCTGAGACCGATGAGGACCTGTGAGGACCTGAGACCGATGAGAACCTGAGACTGATGAGGACCTGTGAGATTCTGAGACCGATTAGGACCTGAGACTGATGAGGACCTGTGAGATTCTGAGACCGATGAGAACCTGAGACTGATGAGGACCAATGAGAACCTGAGACCGATGAGATTCTGAGACCGATGAGGACCTGAGACTGATGAGGACCTGAGACTGATGAGGACCTGAGACTGATGAGGACCTGTGAGAACCTGAGACCGATGAGAACCTGAGACTGATGGGGACCAATTAGAACCTGAGGCCGATGAGATTCTGAGACCGATGAGAACCTGAGACTGATGAGAACCTGAGACTGATGGGGACCAATGAGAACCTGAGACCGATGAGATTCTGAGACCGATGAGAACCTGAGACTGATGAGGACCAATGAGAACCTGAGACCGATGAGATTCTGAGACCGATGAGAACCTGAGACTGATGAGGACCTGAGACTGATGAGGACCGATGAGAACCTGAGACCGATGAGGACCTGAGACCGATGAGGACCTGTGAGGACCTGAGACCGATGAGGACCTGAGACTGATGAGGACCTGTGAGATTCTGAGACCGATGAGAACCTGAGACTGATGAGGACCAATGAGAACCTGAGACCGATGAGATTCTGAGACCGATGAGGACCTGAGACTGATGAGGACCTGAGACTGATGAGGACCTGAGACTGATGAGGACCGATGAGAACCTGAGACCGATGAGGACCTGAGACCGATGAGGACCTGAGACCGATGAGGACCTGAGACCGATGAGAACCGGAGAGCGATGAGAACCGGAGAGTGATGAGAACCGGAGAGCGATGAGGACCTGAGACCGATGAGGACCTGAGACCGATAAGAATCTGAGACTGATGAGGACCTGAGACCGATGAGAACCTGAGATGGATGAGGACCTGAGACCGATGAGAACCTGAGACTGATGAGGATCTGTGAGAACCTGAGACCGATGAGGACCTGAGACCGATGAGAAAATGAGACTGATGAGGACCTGTGAGAACCTGAGACCGATGAGAACCTGAGACTGATGGGGACCAATTAGAACCTGAGGCCGATGAGATTCTGAGACCGATGAGAACCTGAGACTGATGAGAACCTGAGACTGATGGGGACCAATGAGAACCTGAGACCGATGAGATTCTGAGACCGATGAGAACCTGAGACTGATGAGGACCAATGAGAACCTGAGACCGATGAGATTCTGAGACCGATGAGAACCTGAGACTGATGAGGACCTGAGACTGATGAGGACCGATGAGAACCTGAGACCGATGAGGACCTGAGACCGATGAGGACCTGTGAGGACCTGAGACCGATGAGGACCTGAGACCGATGAGGACCTGAGACCGATGAGAATCTGAGACTGATGAGGACCTGAGACCGATGAGAATCTGAGATGGATGAGGACCTGAGAGCGATGAGAACCTGAGAGCGATGAGAACCTGAGAGCGATGAGAACCTGAGAGCGATGAGGAACTGAGACCGATGAGGACCTGAGACCGATGAGGACCTGAGACCGATGAGAATCTGAGACTGATGAGGACCTGAGACCGATGAGAACCTGAGACGGATGAGGGCCTGAGACGGATGAGAACCTGAGACTGATGAGGACCTGGGACCGATGAGAAACTGAGACTGATGAGGACCAATGAGATTCTGAGACCGATGAGAACCTGAGACCGATGAGGACCTGAGACCGATGAGAACCTGAGACCGATGAGAACCTGAGACCGATGAGAACCTGAGACCGATGAGGACCTGAGACTGATGAGGACCTGAGACCGATGAGGACCTGAGACCGATGAGAACCTGAGACCAATGAGAACCTGAGACTGATGAGGATCTGTGAGAACCTGAGACCGATGAGGACCTGAGACCGATGAGAAAATGAGACTGATGAGGACCTGTGAGAACCTGAGACCGATGAGAACCTGAGACTGATGGGGACCAATTAGAACCTGAGGCCGATGAGATTCTGAGACCGATGAGAACCTGAGACTGATGAGAACCTGAGACTGATGGGGACCAATGAGAACCTGAGACCGATGAGATTCTGAGACCGATGAGAACCTGAGACTGATGAGGACCAATGAGAACCTGAGACCGATGAGATTCTGAGACCGATGAGAACCTGAGACTGATGAGGACCGATGAGAACCTGAGACCGATGAGGACCTGAGACCGATGAGGACCTGTGAGGACCTGAGACCGATGAGGACCTGAGACCGATGAGGACCTGAGACCGATAAGAATCTGAGACTGATGAGGACCTGAGACCGATGAGAATCTGAGATGGATGAGGACCTGAGAGCGATGAGAACCTGAGAGCGATGAGAACCTGAGAGCGATGAGAACCTGAGAGCGATGAGGAACTGAGACCGATGAGGACCTGAGACCGATGAGGACCTGAGACCGATGAGAACCTGAGACGGATGAGGGCCTGAGACGGATGAGAACCTGAGACTGGTGAGGACCTGAGACCGATGAGAACCTGAGACGGATGAGGGCCTGAGACGGATGAGAACCTGAGACTGATGAGGACCTGGGACCGATGAGAAACTGAGACTGATGAGGACCAATGAGATTCTGAGACCGATGAGAACCTGAGACCGATGAGGACCTGAGACCGATGAGAACCTGAGACCGATGAGAACCTGAGACCGATGAGGA
Organism: Telmatherina bonti; assembly: GCF_933228915.1. Lineage (NCBI taxonomy): Eukaryota > Metazoa > Chordata > Actinopteri > Atheriniformes > Telmatherinidae > Telmatherina > Telmatherina bonti. The sequence goes on from NC_136612.1 coordinate 40,962,599, forward strand.
CCTGAGACCGATGAGAACCTGAGACCGATGAGGACCTGAGACCGATGAGGACCTGAGACCGATGAGAACCTGAGACCGATGAGACCCTGAGACCGATGAGACCCTGAGACCGATGAGGACCTGTGAGGACCTGAGACCGATGAGAACCTGAGACTGATGAGGACCTGTGAGATTCTGAGACCGATTAGGACCTGAGACTGATGAGGACCTGTGAGATTCTGAGACCGATGAGAACCTGAGACTGATGAGGACCAATGAGAACCTGAGACCGATGAGATTCTGAGACCGATGAGGACCTGAGACTGATGAGGACCTGAGACTGATGAGGACCTGAGACTGATGAGGACCGATGAGAACCTGAGACCGATGAGGACCTGAGACCGATGAGGACCTGAGACCGATGAGGACCTGAGACCGATGAGAACCGGAGAGCGATGAGAACCGGAGAGTGATGAGAACCGGAGAGCGATGAGGACCTGAGACCGATGAGGACCTGAGACCGATAAGAATCTGAGACTGATGAGGACCTGAGACCGATGAGAACCTGAGATGGATGAGGACCTGAGACCGATGAGAACCTGAGACTGATGAGGATCTGTGAGAACCTGAGACCGATGAGGACCTGAGACCGATGAGAAAATGAGACTGATGAGGACCTGTGAGAACCTGAGACCGATGAGAACCTGAGACTGATGGGGACCAATTAGAACCTGAGGCCGATGAGATTCTGAGACCGATGAGAACCTGAGACTGATGAGAACCTGAGACTGATGGGGACCAATGAGAACCTGAGACCGATGAGATTCTGAGACCGATGAGAACCTGAGACTGATGAGGACCAATGAGAACCTGAGACCGATGAGATTCTGAGACCGATGAGAACCTGAGACTGATGAGGACCTGAGACTGATGAGGACCTGAGACCGATGAGGACCTGTGAGGACCTGAGACCGATGAGGACCTGAGACCGATGAGGACCTGAGACCGATGAGGACCTGAGACCGATGAGAATCTGAGACTGATGAGGACCTGAGACCGATGAGGACCTGAGATGGATGAGGACCTGAGAGCGATGAGAACCTGAGAGCGATGAGAACCTGAGAGCGATGAGAACCTGAGAGCGATGAGGACCTGAGACCGATGAGGACCTGAGACCGATGAGAATCTGAGACTGATGAGGACCTGAGACCGATGAGAACCTGAGACGGATGAGGGCCTGAGACGGATGAGAACCTGAGACTGATGAGGACCTGGGACCGATGAGAAACTGAGACTGATGAGGACCAATGAGATTCTGAGACCGATGAGAACCTGAGACCGATGAGGACCTGAGACCGATGAGAACCTGAGACCGATGAGAACCTGAGACCGATGAGAACCTGAGACCGATGAGGACCTGAGACTGATGAGGACCTGAGACCGATGAGGACCTGAGACCGATGAGAACCTGAGACCAATGAGAACCTGAGACTGATGAGGATCTGTGAGAACCTGAGACCGATGAGAAAATGAGACTGATGAGGACCTGTGAGAACCTGAGACCGATGAGAACCTGAGACTGATGGGGACCAATTAGAACCTGAGGCCGATGAGATTCTGAGACCGATGAGAACCTGAGACTGATGAGAACCTGAGACTGATGGGGACCAATGAGAACCTGAGACCGATGAGATTCTGAGACCGATGAGAACCTGAGACTGATGAGGACCAATGAGAACCTGAGACCGATGAGATTCTGAGACCGATGAGAACCTGAGACTGATGAGGACCGATGAGAACCTGAGACCGATGAGGACCTGAGACCGATGAGGACCTGTGAGGACCTGAGACCGATGAGGACCTGAGACCGATGAGGACCTGAGACCGATAAGAATCTGAGACTGATGAGGACCTGAGACCGATGAGAATCTGAGATGGATGAGGACCTGAGAGCGATGAGAACCTGAGAGCGATGAGAACCTGAGAGCGATGAGAACCTGAGAGCGATGAGGAACTGAGACCGATGAGGACCTGAGACCGATGAGGACCTGAGACCGATGAGAATCTGAGACTGATGAGGACCTGAGACCGATGAGAACCTGAGACGGATGAGGGCCTGAGACGGATGAGAACCTGAGACTGATGAGGACCTGGGACCGATGAGAAACTGAGACTGATGAGGACCAATGAGATTCTGAGACCGATGAGAACCTGAGACCGATGAGGACCTGAGACCGATGAGAACCTGAGACCGATGAGAACCTGAGACCGATGAGGACCTGAGACCGATGAGGACCTGAGACTGATGAGGACCTGAGACCGATGAGGACCTGAGACCGATGAGAACCTGAGACCAATGAGAACCTGAGACCAATGAGAACCTGAGACCGATGAGAACCTGAGACCGATGAGACCCTGAGACCGATGAGACCCTGAGACCGATGAGGACCTGTGAGGACCTGAGACCGATGAGAACCTGAGACTGATGAGGACCTGTGAGATTCTGAGACCGATTAGGACCTGAGACTGATGAGGACCTGTGAGAACCTGAGACCGATGAGATTCTGAGACCGATGAGGACCTGAGACTGATGAGGACCTGAGACTGATGAGGATCTGTGAGAACCTGAGACCGATGAGGACCTGAGACCGATGAGAACCTGAGATGGATGAGGACCTGTGAGAACCTGAGACCGATGAGAACCTGAGACCGATGAGAACCTGAGACTGATGAGATTCTGAGACCGATGAGAACCTGAGACTGATGAGGACCTGAGACTGATGAGGACCAGAGACTGATGAGGACCGATGAGAACCTGAGACCGATGAGGACCTGAGACCGATGAGGACCTGTGAGGACCTGAGACCGATGAGGACCTGAGACCGATGAGAACCTGAGAGCGATGAGGACCTGAGACCGATGAGGACCTGAGACCGATGAGAATCTGAGACTGATGAGGACGTGAGACCGATGAGGACCTGAGATGGATGAGGACCTGAGACCGATGAGAACCTGAGACTGATGAGGATCTGTGAGAACCTGAGACCGATGAGGACCTGAGACCGATGAGAAAATGAGACTGATGAGGACCTGTGAGAACCTGAGACCGATGAGAACCTGACACCGATGAGAACCTGAGACTGATGGGGACCAATGAGAACCTGAGACCGATGAGATTCTGAGACCGATGAGAACCTGAGACCGATGAGGACCAATGAGAACCTGAGACCGATGAGATTCTGAGACCGATGAGAACCTGAGACTGATGAGGACCTGAGACTGATGAGGACCGATGAGAACCTGAGACCGATGAGGACCTGTGAGAACCTGAGACCGATGAGGACCTGTGAGGACCTGAGACCGATGAGGACCTGAGACCGATGAGGACCTGAGACCGATGAGAACCTGAGACTGATGGGGACCAATGAGAACCTGAGACCGGTGAGATTCTGAGACCGATGAGAACCTGAGACTGATGAGAATCTGAGACCGATGAGAACCTGAGACTGATGAGGACCAATGAGATTCTGAGACCGATGAGAACCTGAGACTGATGAGGACCTGAGACCGATGAGAACCTGAGACTGGTGAGGACCTGAGACAGATGAGAACCTGAGACGGATGAGGGCCTGAGACGGATGAGAACCTGAGACTGATGAGGACCTGGGACCGATGAGAAACTGAGACTGATGAGGACCAATGAGATTCTGAGACCGATGAGAACCTGAGACTGATGAGGACCTGAGACCGATGAGAACCTGAGACCGATGAGAACCTGAGACCGATGAGGACCTGAGACCGATGAGAACCTGAGACTGATGAGGACCTGAGACCGATGAGGACCTGAGACCGATGAGAACCTGAGACTGATGAGGACCTGAGACCAATGAGAACCTGAGACCGATGAGAACCTGAGACCGATGAGACCCTGAGACCGATGAGACCCTGAGACCGATGAGGACCTGTGAGGACCTGAGACCGATGAGAACCTGAGACTGATGAGGACCTGTGAGATTCTGAGACCGATTAGGACCTGAGACTGATGAGGACCTGTGAGATTCTGAGACCGATGAGAACCTGAGACTGATGAGGACCAATGAGAACCTGAGACCGATGAGATTCTGAGACCGATGAGGACCTGAGACTGATGAGGACCTGAGACTGATGAGGACCTGAGACTGATGAGGACCGATGAGAACCTGAGACCGATGAGGACCTGAGACCGATGAGGACCTGAGACCGATGAGAACCGGAGAGCGATGAGAACCGGAGAGCGATGAGGACCTGAGACCGATGAGGACCTGAGACCGATAAGAATCTGAGACTGATGAGGACCTGAGACCGATGAGAACCTGAGATGGATGAGGACCTGAGACCGATGAGAACCTGAGACTGATGAGGATCTGTGAGAACCTGAGACCGATGAGGACCTGAGACCGATGAGAAAATGAGACTGATGAGGACCTGTGAGAACCTGAGACCGATGAGAACCTGAGACTGATGGGGACCAATTAGAACCTGAGGCCGATGAGATTCTGAGACCGATGAGAACCTGAGACTGATGAGGACCTGTGAGGACCTGAGACCGATGAGGACCTGAGACCGATGAGGACCTGAGACCGATGAGGACCTGAGACTGATGGGGACCAATGAGAACCTGAGACCGATGAGATTCTGAGACCGATGAGAACCTGAGACTGATGAGGACCAATGAGAACCTGAGACCGATGAGATTCTGAGACCGATGAGAACCTGAGACTGATGAGGACCTGAGACTGATGAGGACCGATGAGAACCTGAGACCGATGAGGACCTGAGACCGATGAGGACCTGTGAGGACCTGAGACCGATGAGGACCTGAGACCGATGAGGACCTGAGACCGTTGAGAATCTGAGATGGATGAGGACCTGAGAGCGATGAGAACCTGAGAGCGATGAGAACCTGAGAGCGATGAGAACCTGAGAGCGATGAGGAACTGAGACCGATGAGGACCTGAGACGGATGAGAATCTGAGACTGATGAGGACCTGAGACCGATGAGAACCTGAGACGGATGAGGGCCTGAGACGGATGAGAACCTGAGACTGATGAGGACCTGGGACCGATGAGAAACTGAGACTGATGAGGACCAATGAGATTCTGAGACCGATGAGAACCTGAGACCGATGAGGACCTGAGACCGATGAGAACCTGAGATGGATGAGGACCTGTGAGAACCTGAGACCGATGAGAACCTGAGACCGATGAGAACCTGAGACTGATGAGATTCTGAGACCGATGAGAACCTGAGACTGATGAGGACCAGAGACTGATGAGGACCGATGAGAACCTGAGACCGATGAGAAACTGAGACTGATGAGGACCAATGAGATTCTGAGACCGATGAGAACCTGAGACCGATGAGGACCTGAGACCGATGAGAACCTGAGATGGATGAGGACCTGTGAGAACCTGAGACCGATGAGAACCTGAGACCGATGAGAACCTGAGACTGATGAGATTCTGAGACCGATGAGAACCTGAGACTGATGAGGACCTGAGACTGATGAGGACCAGAGACTGATGAGGACCGATGAGAACCTGAGACCGATGAGGACCTGAGACCGATGAGGACCTGTGAGGACCTGAGACCGATGAGGACCTGAGACCGATGAGAACCTGAGAGCGATGAGAACCTGAGAGCGATGAGGACCTGAGAGCGATGAGGACCTGAGACCGATGAGGACCTGAGACCGATGAGAATCTGAGACTGATGAGGACGTGAGACCGATGAGAACCTGAGATGGATGAGGACATGAGACCGATGAGAACCTGAGACTGATGAGGATCTGTGAGAACCTGAGACCGATGAGGACCTGAGACCGATGAGAAAATGAGACTGATGAGGACCTGTGAGAACCTGAGACCGATGAGAACCTGACACCGATGAGAACCTGAGACTGATGGGGACCAATGAGAACCTGAGACCGATGAGATTCTGAGACCGATGAGAACCTGAGACCGATGAGGACCAATGAGAACCTGAGACCGATGAGATTCTGAGACCGATGAGAACCTGAGACTGATGAGGACCTGAGACTGATGAGGACCGATGAGAACCTGAGACCGATGAGGACCTGAGACCGATGAGGACCTGTGAGGACCTGAGACCGATGAGGACCTGAGACCGATGAGAATCTGAGACTGATGAGGACGTGAGACCGATGAGAACCTGAGATGGATGAGGACATGAGACCGATGAGAACCTGAGACTGATGAGGATCTGTGAGAACCTGAGACCGATGAGGACCTGAGACCGATGAGAAAATGAGACTGATGAGGACCTGTGAGAACCTGAGACCGATGAGAACCTGAGACAGATGAGGACCTGAGACAGATGAGGACCTGAGACCGATGAGGACCTGAGACCGATGAGAACCTGAGACCGATGAGGGACTGAGACGGATGAGGACCTGAGACGGATGAGGACCTGAGACGGATGAGGACCTGAGACCGATGAGAACCTGAGACGGATGAGAACCTGAGACGGATGAGGGACTGAGACGGATGAGGGCCTGAGACGGATGAGAACCTGAGACTGGTGAGGACCTGAGACCGATGAGAACCTGAGACGGATGAGGGCCTGAGACGGATGAGAACCTGAGACTGATGAGGACCTGACACTGATGAGGACCTGACACTGATGAGGACCAATGAGATTCTGAGACCGATGAGAACCTGAGACTGATGAGGACCTGAGACCGATGAGAACCTGAGAGTGATGAGACCGATGAGGACCTGAGACCGATGAGAACCTGAGACCGATGAGAACCTGAGACCGATGAGAACCTGAGACCGATAAGGACCTGAGACCGATGAGGACCTGAGACCGATGAGAACCTGAGACCGATGAGAACCTGAGACCGATGAGAACCTGAGACCGATAAGGACCTGAGACCGATGAGGACCTGAGACCGATGAGGACCAATGAGACCCTGAGACCGATGAGAACCTGAGACCGATGAGGACCTGAGACCGATGAGGACCTGAGACAGATGAGGACCTGAGACAGATGAGGACCTGAGACCGATGAGGACCTGAGACCGATGAGAACCTGAGACCGATGAGGGACTGAGACGGATGAAGGCCTGAGACGGATGAGAACCTGAGACTGGTGAGGACCTGAGACCGATGAGAACCTGAGACGGATGAGGGCCTGAGACCGATGAGAACCTGAGACCGATGAGAACCTGAGACCGATGAGAACCTGAGACCGATGAGGACCTGAGATCGATGAGGATCCATGAGACCGATGAGGACCGATGAGAACCTGACAGCGGCGAGGACCGATGAGGACCGGTAAGACAATGAGGACCTGAGACCAATGAGACCGGTGAGGACCTGAGATCGATAAGGACTGATGAGGACCTGCGAGGACCTGAGACCGATGAGGACCTGAGACCGATGAGAACCTGAGACCGATGAGGACCTGAGACCGATGAGGACCTGAGACCGGTGAGGACCTGAGACCGATGAGGATCCATGAGACCGATGAGGACCGATGAGAACCTGACAGCGGTGAGGACCGATGAGGACCTGAGACCGGTGAGGACCTGAGATCGATGAGGACCAATGAGATTCTGAGACCGATGAGAACCTGAGACCAATGAGAACCTGAGACGGATGAGAACCTGAGACGGATGAGGACCTGAGACGGATGAGAAGCTGAGACGGATGAGGACCTGAGACGGATGAGGACCTGAGACGGATGAGAACCTGAGACGGATGAGGGCCTGAGACGGATGAGAACCTGAGACCGGTGAGGACCTGAGACCGATGAGAACCTGAGACGGATGAGGGCCTGAGACGGATGAGACCGGTGAGGACCTGAGATCGATGAGGACCAATGAGATTCTGAGACCGATGAGAACCTGAGACCAATGAGAACCTGAGACGGATGAGAACCTGAGACGGATGAGAACCTGAGACGGATGAGGACCTGAGACGGATGAGGACCTGAGACCGATGAGAACCTGAGACGGATGAGGGACTGAGACGGATGAGGGCCTGAGACGGATGAGAACCTGAGACGGATGAGAACCTGAGACTGGTGAGGACCTGAGACCAATGAGAACCTGAGACGGATGAGGGCCTGAGACGGATGAGGACCTGAGACTGATGAGGACCTGAGACTGATGAGGACCAATGAGATTCTGAGACCGATGAGGACCTGAGACTGATGAGACCGATGAGGACCTGAGACCGATGAGAACCTGAGACTGATGAGACCTGAGACCGATGAGAACCTGAGACGGATGAGAACCTGAGACCGATGAGAACCTGAGACGGATGAGAACCTGAGACGGATGAGGACCTGAGACAGATGAGGACCTGAGACCGGTGAGGACCTGAGACCGATGAGAACCTGAGACGGATGAGGGCCTGAGACGGATGAGACCGGTGAGGACCTGAGATCGATGAGGACCAATGAGATTCTGAGACCAATGAGAACCTGAGACCGATGAGAACCTGAGACGGATGAGAACCTGAGACGGATGAGAACCTGAGACGGATGAGAACCTGAGACGGATGAGGACCTGAGACGGATGAGGACCTGAGACCGATGAGAACCTGAGACGGATGAGGGACTGAGACGGATGAGGGCCTGAGACGGATGAGAACCTGAGACGGATGAGAACCTGAGACTGGTGAGGACCTGAGACCAATGAGAACCTGAGACGGATGAGGGCCTGAGACGGATGAGGACCTGAGACTGATGAGGACCTGAGACTGATGAGGACCTGAGACTGATGAGGACCAATGAGATTCTGAGACCGATGAGGACCTGAGACCGATGAGGACCTGAGACCGATAAGAACCTGAGACTGATGAGACCGATGAGGACCTGAGACCGATGAGAACCTGAGACTGATGAGACCGATGAGGACTTGAGACCGATGAGAACCTGAGACGGATGAGAACCTGAGACCGATGAGAACCTGAGACGGATGAGAACCTGAGACGGATGAGGACCTGAGACGGATGAGGACCTGAGACCGATGAGAACCTGAGACTGGTGAGGACCTGAGACCAATGAGGACCTGAGACCAATGAGAACCTGAGACGGATGAGGGCCTGAGACGGATGAGGGCCTGAGACTGATGAGGACCTGAGACTGATGAGGACCTGAGACTGATGAGGACCAATGAGATTCTGAGACCGATGAGAACCTGAGACTGATGAGGACCTGAGACCGATGAGAACCTGAGACCGATGAGAACCTGAGACCGATGAGAACCTGAGACGGATGAGAACCTGAGACGGATGAGGACCTGAGACGGATGAGAACCTGAGACGGATGAGGGACTGAGACGGATGAGGGCCTGAGACTGATGAGGACCTGAGACCGATGAGAACCTGAGACTGATGAGACCGATGAGGACCTGAGACCGATGAGAACCTGAGACCGATGAGAACCTGAGACCGATGAGAACCTGAGACCGATGAGAACCTGAGACCGATAAGGACCTGAGACCGATAAGGACCTGAGACCGATGAGGACCTGAGACCGATGAGGACCAATGAGACCCTGAGACCGATGAGGACCTGAGACCGATGAGGACCTGAGACCAATGAGGACCTGAGACGGATGAGGGACTGAGACCGATGAGAACCTGAGACCGATGAGAACCTGAGACCGATGAGGACCTGAGACCGATGAGAACCTGAGACGGATGAGGGACTGAGACGGATGAGAACCTGAGACCGGTGAGGACCTGAGACCGATGAGGACCTGAGACCGATGAGGACCTGAGACCGATGAGGACCAATGAGACCCTGAGACCGATGAGGACCTGAGACCGATGAGGACCTGAGACCGATGAGGACCTGAGACGGATGAGGGACTGAGACGGATGAGGGCCTGAGACGGATGAGAACCTGAGACCGATGAGGACCTGAGACCGATGAGAACCTGAGACGGATGAGGGACTGAGACGGATGAGGGCCTGAGACCGATGAGAACCTGAGACCGGTGAGGACCTGAGACCGATGAGAACCTGAGACGGATGAGGGCCTGAGACGGATGAGAACCTGAGACTGATGAGGACCTGAGACCGATGAGAACCTGAGACCGATGAGAACCTGAGATCGATGAGGATCCATGAGACCGATGAGGACCGATGAGAACCTGACAGCGGCGAGGACCGATGAGGACCGGTAAGACAATGAGGACCTGAGACCAATGAGACCGGTGAGGACCAGAGATCGATGAGGACTGATGATGACCTGCGAGGACCTGAGACCGATGAGGACCTGAGACCGATGAGAACCTGAGACCGATGAGGACCTGAGACCGATGAGGACCTGAGACCGATGAGGACCTGAGACCGATGAGGATCCATGAGACCGATGAGGACCGATGAGAACCTGACAGCGGTGAGGACCGATGAGGACCTGAGACCAATGAGACCGGTGAGGACCTGAGATCGATGAGGACCAATGAGATTCTGAGACCAATGAGATTCTGAGACCGATGAGAACCTGAGACCAATGAGAACCTGAGACCGATGAGAACCTGAGACGGATGAGGGCCTGAGACGGATGAGAACCTGAGACTGATGAGGACCTGAGACCGATGAGAACCTGAGACTGATGAGGACCAATGAGATTCTGAGACCGATGAGAACCTGAGACTGATGAGGACCTGAGACCGGTGAGGACCTGAGACCGATGAGGACCTGAGACCGATGAGGACCTGAGACCGGTGAGGACCTGAGACCGGTGAGGACCTGAGACCGATGAGAACCTGAGACCGATGAGGACCTGAGACCGATGAGGACCGATGAGGACCTAAGACCGATGAGGACCTGTGAGAGCCTGAGACCGATGAGGACCTGAGACCGATGAGGACCAATGAGACCCTGAGACCGATGAGAACCTGAGACCGATGAGGTCCGGAGACCGATGAGGACCTGAGACGGATGAGGACCTGAAACCGATGAGGACCTGAAACCGATGAGGACCTGAGACTGGTGAGGACCTGAGACTGGTGAGGACCTGAGATCGATGAGGATCCATGAGAACGATGAGGACCGATGAGAACCTGACAGCGGTGAGGACCGATGAGGACCGGTAAGACAATGAGGACCTGAGACCAATGAGACCGGTGAGGACCTGAGATCGATGAGGACTGATGAGGACCTGCGAGGACCTGAGACCGATGAGGACCTGAGACCGATGAGGACCTGAGACCGATGAGAGCCTGAGACCGATGAGGACCTGAGACCGATGAGGACCTGAGACCGGTGAGGACCTGAGACCGGTGAGGACCTGAGACCGATGAGGATCCATGAGACCGATGAGGACCGATGAGAACCTGACAGCGGTGAGGACCGATGAGGACCTGAGACCAATGAGACCGGTGAGGACCTGAGATTGATGAGGACCTGAGACTGATGAGGACCTGAGACCGATGAGGACCTGAGACCGATGAGGACCTGAGACCGATGAGGATCCATGACACCGATGAGGACCGATGAGAACCTGACAGCGGTGAGGACCGATGAGGACCTGAGACCAATGAGACCGGTGAGGACCTGAGATCGATGAGGACCTGAGACCGATGAGAACCTGAGACCGATGAGGACCTGTGAGAACCTGAGACCGATGAGAACCTGAGACTGATGAGGACCAATGAGAACCTGAGAACAATGAGAACCTGAGACCGATGAGGACCTGAGACCAATGAGACCGGTGAGGACCTGAGATCGATGAGGACTGATGAGGACCTGCGAGGACCTGAGACCGATGAGAACCTGAGACCGATGAGGACCTGAGACTGATGAGGACCTGAGACCGATGAGGACCTGAGACCGGTGAGGACCTGAGACCGATGAGGATCCATGAGACCGATGAGGACCGATGAGAACCTGACAGCGGTGAGGACCGATGAGGACCTGAGACCAATGAGACCGGTGAGGACCTGAGATCGATGAGGACCAATGAGATTCTGAGACCGATGAGAACCTGAGACCGATGAGAACCTGAGACCGATGAGGACCTGAGACGGATGAGGACCTGAGATGGATGAGGACCTGAGACCGATGAGGACCTGAGACCGATGAGGATCTGTGAGAACCTGAGACCGATGAGGACCTGAGACCGATGAGAAAATGAGACTGATGAGGACCAATGAGATTCTGAGACCGATGAGGACCTGAGACCGGTGAGGACCTGAGACCGGTGAGGACCTGAGACCGATGAGGATCCATGAGACCGATGAGGACCGATGAGAACCTGAGACCGATGAGGACCCGAGACTGATGAGGACCAATGAGAACCTGAGACCGATGAGAACCTGAGACGGATGAGGACCTGAGACCGATGAGAACCTGAGACCGATGAGAACCTGAGACGGATGAGGACCTGAGACCGATGAGAACCTGAGACCGATGAGGACCTGTGAGAACCTGAGACCGATGAGGACCTGAGACCGATGAGGACCTGAGACCGGTGAGGACCTGAGACCGGTGAGGACCTGAGACTGATGAGGACCTGAGACCGATGAGGACCCGAGACCGATGAGGAACAATGAGAACCTGAGACCGATGAGAACCTGAGACCGATGAGGACCTGTGAGAACCTGAGACTGATGAGGACCTGAGACCGGTGAGGACCTGAGACCGGTGAGGACCTGAGACCGATGAGGACCAATGAGACCCTGAGACCGATGAGGACCTGAGACAGATGAGGACCTGAGACAGATGAGGACCTGAAACCGATGAGGACCTGAAACCGATGAGGACCTGAAACCGATGAGGACCTGAAACCGATGAGGACCTGAGACTGGTGAGGACCTGAGACTGGTGAGGACCTGAGATCGATGAGGATCCATGAGAACGATGAGGACCGATGAGAACCTGACAGCGGTGAGGACCGATGAGGACCGGTAAGACAATGAGGACCTGAGACCAATGAGACCGGTGAGGACCTGAGATCGATGAGGACTGATGAGGACCTGCGAGGACCTGAGACCGATGAGGACCTGAGACCGATGAGGACCTGAGACCGGTGAGAACCTGAGACTGATGAGGACCTGAGACCGGTGAGGACCTGAGACCGATGAGGATCCATGAGACCGATGAGGACCGATGAGAACCTGACAGCGGTGAGGACCGATGAGGACCTGAGACCAATGAGACCGGTGAGGACCTGAGATTGATGAGGACCTGAGACCGATGAGGACCTGAGACCGGTGAGGACCTGAGACCGGTGAGGACCTGAGACGGATGAGGATCCATGACACCGATGAGGACCGATGAGAACCTGACAGCGGTGAGGACCGATGAGGACCTGAGACCAATGAGGACCTGTGAGAACCTGAGACCGATGAGAACCTGAGACTGATGAGGACCAATGAGAACCTGAGAACAATGAGAACCTGAGACCGATGAGGACCTGAGACCGATGAGGACCTGAGACCGATGAGGACCTGAGACCGATGAGAACCTGAGGACCTGAGACCGATGAGGACCTGAGACCGATGAGGACCTGAGACCGATGAGGACCTGAGACCGATGAGGACCTGAGACCGATGAGGACCTGAGACCGGTGAGGACCTGAGACTGGTGAGGACCTGAGACCGATGAGGATCCATGAGACCGATGAGGACCGATGAGAACCTGACAGCGGTGAGGACCGATGAGGACAGGTAAGACAATGAGGACCTGAGACCAATGAGACCGGTGAGGACCTGAGATCGATGAGGACTGATAAGGACCTGTGAGAACCTGAGACCGATGAGGATCTGAGACCGATGAGAACCTGAGACCGATGAGGACCAATGAGAACTTGAGACCGATGAGAGCCTGAGACCGATGAGAACCTGAGACCGATGAGGACCTGAGACTGATGAGGACCTGAGACTGATGAGGACCGATGAGAACCTGAGACCGATGAGGACCTGAGACCGATGAGGACCTGCGAGGACCTGAGACCGATGAGGACCTGAGACCGATGAGGACCTGAGACCGATGAGAACCTGAGACCGATGAGGACCTGAGACCGATGAGGACCTGAGACCGATGAGGACCTGAGACCGATGAGGACCTGAGACCGGTGAGGACCTGAGACTGGTGAGGACCTGAGACCGATGAGGATCCATGAGACCGATGAGGACCGATGAGAACCTGACAGCGGTGAGGACCGATGAGGACCTGAGACCAATGAGACCGGTGAGGACCTGAGATTGATGAGGACCTGAGACCGATGAGGACCTGAGACCGATGAGGACCTGTGAGAACCTGAGACCGATGAGGACCTGAGACCGATGAGGACCTGAGACCAATGAGACCGGTGAGGACCTGAGATCGATGAGGACCAATGAGATTCTGAGACCAATGAGATTCTGAGACCGATGAGAACCTGAGACCAATGAGAACCTGAGACCGATGAGAACCTGAGACGGATGAGGGCCTGAGACGGATGAGAACCTGAGACTGATGAGGACCTGAGACCGATGAGAACCTGAGACTGATGAGGACCAATGAGATTCTGAGACCGATGAGAACCTGAGACTGATGAGGACCTGAGACCGGTGAGGACCTGAGACCGATGAGGACCTGAGACCGATGAGGACCTGAGACCGGTGAGGACCTGAGACCGGTGAGGACCTGAGACCGATGAGAACCTGAGACCGATGAGGACCTGAGACCGATGAGGACCGATGAGGACCTAAGACCGATGAGGACCTGTGAGAGCCTGAGACCGATGAGGACCTGAGACCGATGAGGACCAATGAGACCCTGAGACCGATGAGAACCTGAGACCGATGAGGTCCGGAGACCGATGAGGACCTGAGACGGATGAGGACCTGAAACCGATGAGGACCTGAAACCGATGAGGACCTGAGACTGGTGAGGACCTGAGACTGGTGAGGACCTGAGATCGATGAGGATCCATGAGAACGATGAGGACCGATGAGAACCTGACAGCGGTGAGGACCGATGAGGACCGGTAAGACAATGAGGACCTGAGACCAATGAGACCGGTGAGGACCTGAGATCGATGAGGACTGATGAGGACCTGCGAGGACCTGAGACCGATGAGGACCTGAGACCGATGAGGACCTGAGACCGATGAGAGCCTGAGACCGATGAGGACCTGAGACCGATGAGGACCTGAGACCGGTGAGGACCTGAGACCGGTGAGGACCTGAGACCGATGAGGATCCATGAGACCGATGAGGACCGATGAGAACCTGACAGCGGTGAGGACCGATGAGGACCTGAGACCAATGAGACCGGTGAGGACCTGAGATTGATGAGGACCTGAGACTGATGAGGACCTGAGACCGATGAGGACCTGAGACCGATGAGGACCTGAGACCGATGAGGATCCATGACACCGATGAGGACCGATGAGAACCTGACAGCGGTGAGGACCGATGAGGACCTGAGACCAATGAGACCGGTGAGGACCTGAGATCGATGAGGACCTGAGACCGATGAGAACCTGAGACCGATGAGGACCTGTGAGAACCTGAGACCGATGAGAACCTGAGACTGATGAGGACCAATGAGAACCTGAGAACAATGAGAACCTGAGACCGATGAGGACCTGAGACCAATGAGACCGGTGAGGACCTGAGATCGATGAGGACTGATGAGGACCTGCGAGGACCTGAGACCGATGAGAACCTGAGACCGATGAGGACCTGAGACTGATGAGGACCTGAGACCGATGAGGACCTGAGACCGGTGAGGACCTGAGACCGATGAGGATCCATGAGACCGATGAGGACCGATGAGAACCTGACAGCGGTGAGGACCGATGAGGACCTGAGACCAATGAGACCGGTGAGGACCTGAGATCGATGAGGACCAATGAGATTCTGAGACCGATGAGAACCTGAGACCGATGAGAACCTGAGACCGATGAGGACCTGAGACGGATGAGGACCTGAGATGGATGAGGACCTGAGACCGATGAGGACCTGAGACCGATGAGGATCTGTGAGAACCTGAGACCGATGAGGACCTGAGACCGATGAGAAAATGAGACTGATGAGGACCAATGAGATTCTGAGACCGATGAGGACCTGAGACCGGTGAGGACCTGAGACCGGTGAGGACCTGAGACCGATGAGGATCCATGAGACCGATGAGGACCGATGAGAACCTGAGACCGATGAGGACCCGAGACTGATGAGGACCAATGAGAACCTGAGACCGATGAGAACCTGAGACGGATGAGGACCTGAGACCGATGAGAACCTGAGACCGATGAGAACCTGAGACGGATGAGGACCTGAGACCGATGAGAACCTGAGACCGATGAGGACCTGTGAGAACCTGAGACCGATGAGGACCTGAGACCGATGAGGACCTGAGACCGGTGAGGACCTGAGACCGGTGAGGACCTGAGACCGATGAGGACCTGAGACCGATGAGGACCCGAGACCGATGAGGAACAATGAGAACCTGAGACCGATGAGAACCTGAGACCGATGAGGACCTGTGAGAACCTGAGACTGATGAGGACCTGAGACCGGTGAGGACCTGAGACCGGTGAGGACCTGAGACCGATGAGGACCAATGAGACCCTGAGACCGATGAGGACCTGAGACAGATGAGGACCTGAGACAGATGAGGACCTGAAACCGATGAGGACCTGAAACCGATGAGGACCTGAAACCGATGAGGACCTGAGACTGGTGAGGACCTGAGACTGGTGAGGACCTGAGATCGATGAGGATCCATGAGAACGATGAGGACCGATGAGAACCTGACAGCGGTGAGGACCGATGAGGACCGGTAAGACAATGAGGACCTGAGACCAATGAGACCGGTGAGGACCTGAGATCGATGAGGACTGATGAGGACCTGCGAGGACCTGAGACCGATGAGGACCTGAGACCGATGAGGACCTGAGACCGGTGAGAACCTGAGACTGATGAGGACCTGAGACCGGTGAGGACCTGAGACCGATGAGGATCCATGAGACCGATGAGGACCGATGAGAACCTGACAGCGGTGAGGACCGATGAGGACCTGAGACCAATGAGACCGGTGAGGACCTGAGATTGATGAGGACCTGAGACCGATGAGGACCTGAGACCGGTGAGGACCTGAGACCGGTGAGGACCTGAGACGGATGAGGATCCATGACACCGATGAGGACCGATGAGAACCTGACAGCGGTGAGGACCGATGAGGACCTGAGACCAATGAGGACCTGTGAGAACCTGAGACCGATGAGAACCTGAGACTGATGAGGACCAATGAGAACCTGAGAACAATGAGAACCTGAGACCGATGAGGACCTGAGACCGATGAGGACCTGAGACCGATGAGGACCTGAGACCGATGAGAACCTGAGGACCTGAGACCGATGAGGACCTGAGACCGATGAGGACCTGAGACCGATGAGGACCTGAGACCGATGAGGACCTGAGACCGATGAGGACCTGAGACCGATGAGGACCTGAGACCGGTGAGGACCTGAGACTGGTGAGGACCTGAGACCGATGAGGATCCATGAGACCGATGAGGACCGATGAGAACCTGACAGCGGTGAGGACCGATGAGGACAGGTAAGACAATGAGGACCTGAGACCAATGAGACCGGTGAGGACCTGAGATCGATGAGGACTGATAAGGACCTGTGAGAACCTGAGACCGATGAGGATCTGAGACCGATGAGAACCTGAGACCGATGAGGACCAATGAGAACTTGAGACCGATGAGAGCCTGAGACCGATGAGAACCTGAGACCGATGAGGACCTGAGACTGATGAGGACCTGAGACTGATGAGGACCGATGAGAACCTGAGACCGATGAGGACCTGAGACCGATGAGGACCTGCGAGGACCTGAGACCGATGAGGACCTGAGACCGATGAGGACCTGAGACCGATGAGAACCTGAGACCGATGAGGACCTGAGACCGATGAGGACCTGAGACCGATGAGGACCTGAGACCGGTGAGGACCTGAGACTGGTGAGGACCTGAGACCGATGAGGATCCATGAGACCGATGAGGACCGATGAGAACCTGACAGCGGTGAGGACCGATGAGGACCTGAGACCAATGAGACCGGTGAGGACCTGAGATTGATGAGGACCTGAGACCGATGAGGACCTGAGACCGATGAGGACCTGTGAGAACCTGAGACCGATGAGGACCTGAGACCGATGAGGACCTGAGACCAATGAGACCGGTGAGGACCTGAGATCGATGAGGACTGATGAGGACCTGCGAGGACCTGAGACCGATGAGGACCTGAGACCGGTGAGGACCTGAGACCGATGAGGACTGATGAGGACCTGCGAGGACCTGAGACCGATGAGGACCTGAGACCGATGAGGACCTGAGACCAATGAGACCGGTGAGGACCTGAGACGGATGAGGACTGATGAGGACCTGCGAGGACCTGAGACCGATGAGGACCTGAGACCGATGAGGACCTGAGACCGATGAGGACCTGAGACCAATGAGACCGGTGAGGACCTGAGATCGATGAGGACTGATGAGGACCTGCGAGGACCTGAGACCGATGAGGACCTGAGACCGGTGAGGACCTGAGATCGATGAGGACCTGAGATCGATGAGGACTGATGAGGACCTGCGAGGACCTGAGACCGATGAGGACCTGAGACCGATGAGGACCTGAGACCGATGAGGACCTGAGACCGATGAGGACCTGAGACCAATGAGACCGGTGAGGACCTGAGATCGATGAGGACTGATGAGGACCTGCGAGGACCTGAGACCGATGAGAACCTGAGACCGATGAGGACCTGAGACTGATGAGGACCTGAGACCGGTGAGGACCTGAGACCGGTGAGGACCTGAGACCGATGAGGATCCATGAGACCGATGAGGACCGATGAGAACCTGACAGCGGTGAGGACCGATGAGGACCTGAGACCAATGAGACCGGTGAGGACCTGAGATCGATGAGGACCAATGAGATTCTGAGACCGATGAGAACCTGAGACCGATGAGAACCTGAGACCGATGAGGACCTGAGACGGATGAGGACCTGAGATGGATGAGGACCTGAGACCGATGAGGACCTGAGACCGATGAGGATCTGTGAGAACCTGAGACCGATGAGGACCTGAGACCGATGAGAAAATGAGACTGATGAGGACCAATGAGATTCTGAGACCGATGAGGACCTGAGACCGGTGAGGACCTGAGACCGGTGAGGACCTGAGACCGATGAGGATCCATGAGACCGATGAGGACCGATGAGAACCTGAGACCGATGAGGACCCGAGACTGATGAGGACCAATGAGAACCTGAGACCGATGAGAACCTGAGACGGATGAGGACCTGAGACCGATGAGAACCTGAGACCGATGAGAACCTGAGACGGATGAGGACCTGAGACCGATGAGAACCTGAGACCGATGAGGACCTGTGAGAACCTGAGACCGATGAGGACCTGAGACCGATGAGGACCTGAGACCGGTGAGGACCTGAGACCGGTGAGGACCTGAGACCGATGAGGACCTGAGACCGATGAGGACCCGAGACCGATGAGGAACAATGAGAACCTGAGACCGATGAGAACCTGAGACGGATGAGGACCTGAGACCGATGAGAACCTGAGACCGATGAGGACCTGTGAGAACCTGAGACTGATGAGGACCTGAGACCGGTGAGGACCTGAGACCGGTGAGGACCTGAGACCGGTGAGGACCTGAGACCGATGAGGACCAATGAGACCCTGAGACCGATGAGGACCTGAGACAGATGAGGACCTGAGACAGATGAGGACCTGAAACCGATGAGGACCTGAAACCGATGAGGACCTGAGACTGGTGAGGACCTGAGATCGATGAGGATCCATGAGAACGATGAGGACCGATGAGAACCTGACAGCGGTGAGGACCGATGAGGACCGGTAAGACAATGAGGACCTGAGACCAATGAGACCGGTGAGGACCTGAGATCGATGAGGACTGATGAGGACCTGCGAGGACCTGAGACCGATGAGGACCTGAGACCGATGAGGACCTGAGACCGGTGAGGACCTGAGACCGGTGAGGACCTGAGACCGGTGAGGACCTGAGACCGATGAGGATCCATGAGACCGATGAGGACCGATGAGAACCTGACAGCGGTGAGGACCGATGAGGACCTGAGACCAATGAGACCGGTGAGGACCTGAGATTGATGAGGACCTGAGACCGATGAGGACCTGAGACCGGTGAGGACCTGAGACCGGTGAGGACCTGAGACGGATGAGGATCCATGACACCGATGAGGACCGATGAGAACCTGACAGCGGTGAGGACCGATGAGGACCTGAGACCAATGAGGACCTGTGAGAACCTGAGACCGATGAGAACCTGAGACTGATGAGGACCAATGAGAACCTGAGAACAATGAGAACCTGAGACCGATGAGGACCTGAGACCGATGAGGACCTGAGACCGATGAGGACCTGAGACCGATGAGAACCTGAGGACCTGAGACCGATGAGGACCTGAGACCGATGAGAACCTGAGACCAATGAGGACCTGAGACCGATGAGGACCTGAGACCGATGAGGACCTGAGACCGGTGAGGACCTGAGACCGGTGAGGACCTGAGACTGGTGAGGACCTGAGACCGATGAGGATCCATGAGACCGATGAGGACCGATGAGAACCTGACAGCGGTGAGGACCGATGAGGACAGGTAAGACAATGAGGACCTGAGACCAATGAGACCGGTGAGGACCTGAGATCGATGAGGACTGATAAGGACCTGTGAGAACCTGAGACCGATGAGGATCTGAGACCGATGAGAACCTGAGACCGATGAGGACCAATGAGAACTTGAGACCGATGAGAACCTGAGACCGATGAGAACCTGAGACCGATGAGGACCTGAGACTGATGAGGACCTGAGACTGATGAGGACCGATGAGAACCTGAGACCGATGAGGACCTGAGACCGATGAGGACCTGCGAGGACCTGAGACCGATGAGGACCTGAGACCGATGAGGACCTGAGACCGATGAGGACCTGAGACCGATGAGAACCTGAGACCGATGAGGACCTGAGACCGATGAGGACCTGAGACCGATGAGGACCTGAGACCGGTGAGGACCTGAGACTGGTGAGGACCTGAGACCGGTGAGGACCTGAGACTGGTGAGGACCTGAGACCGATGAGGATCCATGAGACCGATGAGGACCGATGAGAACCTGACAGCGGTGAGGACCGATGAGGACAGGTAAGACAATGAGGACCTGAGACCAATGAGACCGGTGAGGACCTGAGATCGATGAGGACTGATAAGGACCTGTGAGAACCTGAGACCGATGAGGATCTGAGACCGATGAGAACCTGAGACCGATGAGGACCAATGAGAACTTGAGACCGATGAGAACCTGAGACCGATGAGAACCTGAGACCGATGAGGACCTGAGACTGATGAGGACCTGAGACTGATGAGGACCGATGAGAACCTGAGACCGATGAGGACCTGAGACTGATGAGGACCTGAGACCGATGAGGACCTGAGACCGGTGAGGACCTGAGACCGATGAGGATCCATGAGACCGATGAGGACCGATGAGAACCTGACAGCGGTGAGGACCGATGAGGACCTGAGACCAATGAGACCGGTGAGGACCTGAGATCGATGAGGACCAATGAGATTCTGAGACCGATGAGAACCTGAGACCGATGAGAACCTGAGACCGATGAGGACCTGAGACGGATGAGGACCTGAGACCGATGAGGACCTGAGACCGATGAGGACCTGAGACCGATGAGGATCTGTGAGAACCTGAGACCGATGAGGACCTGAGACCGATGAGAAAATGAGACTGATGAGGACCAATGAGATTCTGAGACCGATGAGGACCTGAGACCGGTGAGGACCTGAGACCGATGAGGATCCATGAGACCGATGAGGACCGATGAGAACCTGAGACCGATGAGGACCCGAGACTGATGAGGACCAATGAGAACCTGAGACCGATGAGAACCTGAGACGGATGAGGACCTGAGACCGATGAGAACCTGAGACCGATGAGAACCTGAGACGGATGAGGACCTGAGACCGATGAGAACCTGAGACCGATGAGAACCTGAGACCGATGAGGACCTGTGAGAACCTGAGACCGATGAGGACCTGAGACCGATGAGGACCTGAGACCGGTGAGGACCTGAGACCGGTGAGGACCTGAGACCGATGAGGACCTGAGACCGATGAGGACCTGAGACCGATGAGGACCCGAGACCGATGAGGAACAATGAGAACCTGAGACCGATGAGAACCTGAGACGGATGAGGACCTGAGACCGATGAGAACCTGAGACTGATGAGGACCTGTGAGAACCTGAGACTGATGAGGACCTGAGACCGGTGAGGACCTGAGACCGGTGAGGACCTGAGACCGGTGAGGACCTGAGACCGGTGAGGACCTGAGACCGATGAGGACCAATGAGACCCTGAGACCGATGAGGACCTGAGACAGATGAGGACCTGAGACAGATGAGGACCTGAAACCGATGAGGACCTGAAACCGATGAGGACCTGAGACTGGTGAGGACCTGAGACTGGTGAGGACCTGAGATCGATGAGGATCCATGAGAACGATGAGGACCGATGAGAACCTGACAGCGGTGAGGACCAATGAGGACCGGTAAGACAATGAGGACCTGAGACCAATGAGACCGGTGAGGACCTGAGATCGATGAGGACTGATGAGGACCTGCGAGGACCTGAGACCGATGAGGACCTGAGACCGATGAGGACCTGAGACCGGTGAGAACCTGAGACTGATGAGGACCTGAGACCGGTGAGGACCTGAGACCGATGAGGATCCATGAGACCGATGAGGACCGATGAGAACCTGACAGCGGTGAGGACCGATGAGGACCTGAGACCAATGAGACCGGTGAGGACCTGAGACCGATGAGGACCTGAGACCGGTGAGGACCTGAGACCGGTGAGGACCTGAGACGGATGAGGATCCATGACACCGATGAGGACCGATGAGAACCTGACAGCGGTGAGGACCGATGAGGACCTGAGACCAATGAGGACCTGTGAGAACCTGAGACCGATGAGAACCTGAGACTGATGAGGACCAATGAGAACCTGAGAACAATGAGAACCTGAGACCGATGAGGACCTGAGACCGATGAGGACCTGAGACCGATGAGGACCTGAGACCGATGAGAACCTGAGGACCTGAGACCGATGAGGACCTGAGACCGATGAGAACCTGAGACCAATGAGGACCTGAGACCGATGAGGACCTGAGACCGATGAGGACCTGAGACCGATGAGGACCTGAGACCGGTGAGGACCTGAGACTGGTGAGGACCTGAGACCGATGAGGATCCATGAGACCGATGAGGACCGATGAGAACCTGACAGCGGTGAGGACCGATGAGGACAGGTAAGACAATGAGGACCTGAGACCAATGAGACCGGTGAGGACCTGAGATCGATGAGGACTGATAAGGACCTGTGAGAACCTGAGACCGATGAGGATCTGAGACCGATGAGAACCTGAGACCGATGAGGACCAATGAGAACTTGAGACCGATGAGAGCCTGAGACCGATGAGAACCTGAGACTGATGAGGACCTGAGACTGATGAGGACCTGAGACTGATGAGGACCGATGAGAACCTGAGACCGATGAGGACCTGAGACCGATGAGGACCTGAGACCGATGAGGACCTGAGACCGATGAGGACCTGAGACCGATGAGGACCTGCGAGGACCTGAGACCGATGAGGACCTGAGACCGATGAGAACCTGAGACCGATGAGGACCTGAGACCGATGAGGACCTGAGACCGATGAGGACCTGAGACCGGTGAGGACCTGAGACTGGTGAGGACCTGAGACCGATGAGGATCCATGAGACCGATGAGGACCGATGAGAACCTGACAGCGGTGAGGACCGATGAGGACCTGAGACCAATGAGACCGGTGAGGACCTGAGATTGATGAGGACCTGAGACCGATGAGGACCTGAGACCGATGAGGACCTGTGAGAACCTGAGACCGATGAGGACCTGAGACCGATGAGGACCTGAGACCAATGAGACCGGTGAGGACCTGAGATCGATGAGGACTGATGAGGACCTGCGAGGACCTGAGACCGATGAGGACCTGAGACCGGTGAGGACCTGAGACCGATGAGGACTGATGAGGACCTGCGAGGACCTGAGACCGATGAGGACCTGAGACCGATGAGGACCTGAGACCAATGAGACCGGTGAGGACCTGAGACGGATGAGGACTGATGAGGACCTGCGAGGACCTGAGACCGATGAGGACCTGAGACCGATGAGGACCTGAGACCGATGAGGACCTGAGACCGATGAGGACCTGAGACCAATGAGACCGGTGAGGACCTGAGATCGATGAGGACTGATGAGGACCTGCGAGGACCTGAGACCGATGAGGACCTGAGACCGGTGAGGACCTGAGATCGATGAGGACCTGAGATCGATGAGGACTGATGAGGACCTGCGAGGACCTGAGACCGATGAGGACCTGAGACCGATGAGGACCTGAGACCGATGAGGACCTGAGACCGATGAGACCGGTGAGGACCTGAGATCGATGAGGACTGATGAGGACCTGCGAGGACCTGAGACCGATGAGAACCTGAGACCGATGAGGACCTGAGACTGATGAGGACCTGAGACCGATGAGGACCTGAGACCGGTGAGGACCTGAGACCGATGAGGATCCATGAGACCGATGAGGACCGATGAGAACCTGACAGCGGTGAGGACCGATGAGGACCTGAGACCAATGAGACCGGTGAGGACCTGAGATCGATGAGGACCAATGAGATTCTGAGACCGATGAGAACCTGAGACCGATGAGAACCTGAGACCGATGAGGACCTGAGACGGATGAGGACCTGAGATGGATGAGGACCTGAGACCGATGAGGATCTGTGAGAACCTGAGACCGATGAGGACCTGAGACGGATGAGAAAATGAGACTGATGAGGACCAATGAGATTCTGAGACCGATGAGGACCTGAGACCGGTGAGGACCTGAGACCGGTGAGGACCTGAGACCGATGAGGATCCATGAGACCGATGAGGACCGATGAGAACCTGAGACCGATGAGGACCCGAGACTGATGAGGACCAATGAGAACCTGAGACCGATGAGAACCTGAGACGGATGAGGACCTGAGACCGATGAGAACCTGAGACCGATGAGAACCTGAGACGGATGAGGACCTGAGACCGATGAGAACCTGAGACCGATGAGGACCTGTGAGAACCTGAGACCGATGAGGACCTGAGACCGATGAGGACCTGAGACCGGTGAGGACCTGAGACCGGTGAGGACCTGAGACCGATGAGGACCTGAGACCGATGAGGACCCGAGACCGATGAGGAACAATGAGAACCTGAGACCGATGAGAACCTGAGACGGATGAGGACCTGAGACCGATGAGAACCTGAGACCGATGAGGACCTGTGAGAACCTGAGACTGATGAGGACCTGAGACCGGTGAGGACCTGAGACCGGTGAGGACCTGAGACCGGTGAGGACCTGAGACCGGTGAGGACCTGAGACCGATGAGGACCAATGAGACCCTGAGACCGATGAGGACCTGAGACAGATGAGGACCTGAGACAGATGAGGACCTGAAACCGATGAGGACCTGAAACCGATGAGGACCTGAGACTGGTGAGGACCTGAGACTGGTGAGGACCTGAGATCGATGAGGATCCATGAGAACGATGAGGACCGATGAGAACCTGACAGCGGTGAGGACCGATGAGGACCGGTAAGACAATGAGGACCTGAGACCAATGAGACCGGTGAGGACCTGAGATCGATGAGGACTGATGAGGACCTGCGAGGACCTGAGACCGATGAGGACCTGAGACCGATGAGGACCTGAGACCGGTGAGAACCTGAGACTGATGAGGACCTGAGACCGGTGAGGACCTGAGACCGGTGAGGACCTGAGACCGATGAGGATCCATGAGACCGATGAGGACCGATGAGAACCTGACAGCGGTGAGGACCGATGAGGACCTGAGACCAATGAGACCGGTGAGGACCTGAGATTGATGAGGACCTGAGACCGATGAGGACCTGAGACCGGTGAGGACCTGAGACCGGTGAGGACCTGAGACGGATGAGGATCCATGACACCGATGAGGACCGATGAGAACCTGACAGCGGTGAGGACCGATGAGGACCTGAGACCAATGAGGACCTGTGAGAACCTGAGACCGATGAGAACCTGAGACTGATGAGGACCAATGAGAACCTGAGAACAATGAGAACCTGAGACCGATGAGGACCTGAGACCGATGAGGACCTGAGACCGATGAGGACCTGAGACCGATGAGAACCTGAGGACCTGAGACCGATGAGGACCTGAGACCGATGAGAACCTGAGACCAATGAGGACCTGAGACCGATGAGGACCTGAGACCGATGAGGACCTGAGACCGATGAGGACCTGAGACCGGTGAGGACCTGAGACTGGTGAGGACCTGAGACCGATGAGGATCCATGAGACCGATGAGGACCGATGAGAACCTGACAGCGGTGAGGACCGATGAGGACAGGTAAGACAATGAGGACCTGAGACCAATGAGACCGGTGAGGACCTGAGATCGATGAGGACTGATAAGGACCTGTGAGAACCTGAGACCGATGAGGATCTGAGACCGATGAGAACCTGAGACCGATGAGGACCAATGAGAACTTGAGACCGATGAGAGCCTGAGACCGATGAGAACCTGAGACCGATGAGGACCTGAGACTGATGAGGACCTGAGACTGATGAGGACCGATGAGAACCTGAGACCGATGAGGACCTGAGACCGATGAGGACCTGCGAGGACCTGAGACCGATGAGGACCTGAGACCGATGAGGACCTGAGACCGATGAGAACCTGAGACCGATGAGGACCTGAGACCGATGAGGACCTGAGACCGATGAGGACCTGAGACCGGTGAGGACCTGAGACTGGTGAGGACCTGAGACCGATGAGGATCCATGAGACCGATGAGGACCGATGAGAACCTGACAGCGGTGAGGACCGATGAGGACCTGAGACCAATGAGACCGGTGAGGACCTGAGATTGATGAGGACCTGAGACCGATGAGGACCTGAGACCGATGAGGACCTGTGAGAACCTGAGACCGATGAGGACCTGAGACCGATGAGGACCTGAGACCAATGAGACCGGTGAGGACCTGAGATCGATGAGGACTGATGAGGACCTGCGAGGACCTGAGACCGATGAGGACCTGAGACCGGTGAGGACCTGAGACCGATGAGGACTGATGAGGACCTGCGAGGACCTGAGACCGATGAGGACCTGAGACCGATGAGGACCTGAGACCAATGAGACCGGTGAGGACCTGAGACGGATGAGGACTGATGAGGACCTGCGAGGACCTGAGACCGATGAGGACCTGAGACCGATGAGGACCTGAGACCGATGAGGACCTGAGACCAATGAGACCGGTGAGGACCTGAGATCGATGAGGACTGATGAGGACCTGCGAGGACCTGAGACCGATGAGGACCTGAGACCGGTGAGGACCTGAGATCGATGAGGACCTGAGATCGATGAGGACTGATGAGGACCTGCGAGGACCTGAGACCGATGAGGACCTGAGACCGATGAGGACCTGAGACCGATGAGGACCTGAGACCGATGAGGACCTGAGACCGATGAGACCGGTGAGGACCTGAGATCGATGAGGACTGATGAGGACCTGCGAGGACCTGAGACCGATGAGAACCTGAGACCGATGAGGACCTGAGACTGATGAGGACCTGAGACCGATGAGGACCTGAGACCGATGAGGATCCATGAGACCGATGAGGACCGATGAGAACCTGACAGCGGTGAGGACCGATGAGGACCTGAGACCAATGAGACCGGTGAGGACCTGAGATCGATGAGGACCAATGAGATTCTGAGACCGATGAGAACCTGAGACCGATGAGAACCTGAGACCGATGAGGACCTGAGACTGATGAGGACCTGAGATGGATGAGGACCTGAGACCGATGAGGACCTGAGACCGATGAGGATCTGTGAGAACCTGAGACCGATGAGGACCTGAGACCGATGAGAAAATGAGACTGATGAGGACCAATGAGATTCTGAGACCGATGAGGACCTGAGACCGGTGAGGACCTGAGACCGGTGAGGACCTGAGACCGATGAGGATCCATGAGACCGATGAGGACCCGAGACTGATGAGGACCAATGAGAACCTGAGACCGATGAGAACCTGAGACGGATGAGGACCTGAGACCGATGAGAACCTGAGACCGATGAGAACCTGAGACGGATGAGGACCTGAGACCGATGAGAACCTGAGACCGATGAGGACCTGTGAGAACCTGAGACCGATGAGGACCTGAGACCGATGAGGACCTGAGACCGGTGAGGACCTGAGACCGGTGAGGACCTGAGACCGATGAGGACCTGAGACCGATGAGGACCCGAGACCGATGAGGAACAATGAGAACCTGAGACCGATGAGAACCTGAGACGGATGAGGACCTGAGACCGATGAGAACCTGAGACCGATGAGGACCTGTGAGAACCTGAGACTGATGAGGACCTGAGACCGGTGAGGACCTGAGACCGGTGAGGACCTGAGACCGGTGAGGACCTGAGACCGGTGAGGACCTGAGACCGATGAGGACCAATGAGACCCTGAGACCGATGAGGACCTGAGACAGATGAGGACCTGAGACAGATGAGGACCTGAAACCGATGAGGACCTGAAACCGATGAGGACCTGAGACTGGTGAGGACCTGAGACTGGTGAGGACCTGAGATCGATGAGGATCCATGAGAACGATGAGGACCGATGAGAACCTGACAGCGGTGAGGACCGATGAGGACCGGTAAGACAATGAGGACCTGAGACCAATGAGACCGGTGAGGACCTGAGATCGATGAGGACTGATGAGGACCTGCGAGGACCTGAGACCGATGAGGACCTGAGACCGATGAGGACCTGAGACCGGTGAGAACCTGAGACTGATGAGGACCTGAGACCGGTGAGGACCTGAGACCGGTGAGGACCTGAGACCGATGAGGATCCATGAGACCGATGAGGACCGATGAGAACCTGACAGCGGTGAGGACCGATGAGGACCTGAGACCAATGAGACCGGTGAGGACCTGAGATTGATGAGGACCTGAGACCGATGAGGACCTGAGACCGGTGAGGACCTGAGACCGGTGAGGACCTGAGACGGATGAGGATCCATGACACCGATGAGGACCGATGAGAACCTGACAGCGGTGAGGACCGATGAGGACCTGAGACCAATGAGGACCTGTGAGAACCTGAGACCGATGAGAACCTGAGACTGATGAGGACCAATGAGAACCTGAGAACAATGAGAACCTGAGACCGATGAGGACCTGAGACCGATGAGGACCTGAGACCGATGAGGACCTGAGACCGATGAGAACCTGAGGACCTGAGACCGATGAGGACCTGAGACCGATGAGAACCTGAGACCAATGAGGACCTGAGACCGATGAGGACCTGAGACCGATGAGGACCTGAGACCGATGAGGACCTGAGACCGGTGAGGACCTGAGACTGGTGAGGACCTGAGACCGATGAGGATCCATGAGACCGATGAGGACCGATGAGAACCTGACAGCGGTGAGGACCGATGAGGACAGGTAAGACAATGAGGACCTGAGACCAATGAGACCGGTGAGGACCTGAGATCGATGAGGACTGATAAGGACCTGTGAGAACCTGAGACCGATGAGGATCTGAGACCGATGAGAACCTGAGACCGATGAGGACCAATGAGAACTTGAGACCGATGAGAACCTGAGACCGATGAGAACCTGAGACCGATGAGGACCTGAGACTGATGAGGACCTGAGACTGATGAGGACCGATGAGAACCTGAGACCGATGAGGACCTGAGACCGATGAGGACCTGCGAGGACCTGAGACCGATGAGGACCTGAGACCGATGAGGACCTGAGACCGATGAGAACCTGAGACCGATGAGGACCTGAGACCGATGAGGACCTGAGACCGGTGAGGACCTGAGACTGGTGAGGACCTGAGACCGGTGAGGACCTGAGACTGGTGAGGACCTGAGACCGATGAGGATCCATGAGACCGATGAGGACCGATGAGAACCTGACAGCGGTGAGGACCGATGAGGACAGGTAAGACAATGAGGACCTGAGACCAATGAGACCGGTGAGGACCTGAGATCGATGAGGACTGATAAGGACCTGTGAGAACCTGAGACCGATGAGGATCTGAGACCGATGAGAACCTGAGACCGATGAGGACCAATGAGAACTTGAGACCGATGAGAACCTGAGACCGATGAGAACCTGAGACCGATGAGGACCTGAGACTGATGAGGACCTGAGACTGATGAGGACCGATGAGAACCTGAGACCGATGAGGACCTGAGACCGATGAGGACCTGCGAGGACCTGAGACCGATGAGGACCTGAGACCGATGAGGACCTGAGACCGATGAGAACCTGAGACCGATGAGGACCTGAGACCGATGAGGACCTGAGACCGATGAGGACCTGAGACCGGTGAGGACCTGAGACTGGTGAGGACCTGAGACCGATGAGGATCCATGAGACCGATGAGGACCGATGAGAACCTGACAGCGGTGAGGACCGATGAGGACCTGAGACCAATGAGACCGGTGAGGACCTGAGATTGATGAGGACCTGAGACCGATGAGGACCTGAGACCGATGAGGACCTGAGACCGGTGAGGACCTGAGACCGATGAGGATCCATGACACCGATGAGGACCGATGAGAACCTGACAGCGGTGAGGACCGATGAGAACCTGACAGCGGTGAGGACCGATGAGGACCTGAGACCAATGAGACCGGTGAGGACCTGAGATCGATGAGGACCTGAGACCGATGAGGACCTGTGAGAACCTGAGACCGATGAGAACCTGAGACTGATGAGGACCAATGATAACCTGAGAACAATGAGAACCTGAGACCGATGAGGACCTGAGACCGATGAGGACCTGAGACCGATGAGGACCTGAGGACCTGAGACCGATGAGGATCTGAGACCGATGAGGACCTGAGACCGATGAGAACCTGAGACCGATGAGGACCTGAGACCGATGAGGACCTGAGACCGATGAGGACCTGAGACCGATGAGGACCTGAGACTGGTGAGGACCTGAGACCGATGAGAATCCATGAGACCGATGAGGACCGATGAGAACCTGACAGCGGTGAGGACCGATGAGGACAGGTAAGACAATGAGGACCTGAGACCAATGAGACCGGTGAGGACCTGAGATCGATGAGGACTGATAAGGACCTGTGAGAACCTGAGACCGATGAGGATCTGAGACCGATGAGAACCTGAGACCGATGAGGACCAATGAGAACTTGAGACCGATGAGAACCTGAGACCGATGAGAACCTGAGACTGATGAGGACCTGAGACTGATGAGGACCTGAGACTGATGAGGACCGATGAGAACCTGAGATGGATGAGGACCTGAGACCGATGAGAACCTGAGATGGATGAGGACCTGAGACTGATGAGGACCGATGAGAACCTGAGATGGATGAGGACCTGAGACCGATGAGAACCTGAGACCGATGAGGACCAATGAGAACTTGAGACCGATGAGAACCTGAGACCGATGAGAACCTGAGACTGATGAGGACCTGAGACCGATGAGAACCTGAGATGGATGAGGACCTGAGACCGATGAGGACCTGAGACCGATGAGAAAATGAGACTGATGAGGACCAATGAGATTCTGAGACCGATGAGAACCTGAGACTGATGAGGACCTGAGACCGATGAGGACCTGAGACCGGTGAGGACCTGAGACCGGTGAGGACCTGAGACCGGTGAGGACCTGAGACCGGTGAGGACCTGAGACCGATGAGGATCCATGAGACCGATGAGGACCGATGAGAACCTGAGACCGATGAGGACCCGAGACTGATGAGGACCGATGAGAACCTGAGACCGATGAGAACCTGAGACGGATGAGGACCTGAGACGGATGAGGACCTGAGACCGATGAGAACCTGAGACCGATGAGAACCTGAGACCGATGAGAACCTGAGACCGATGAGGACCTGAGACTGATGAGGACCGATGAGGACCTGAGACTGATGAGGACCGATGAGGACCTGAGACCGATGAGGACCTGAGACCGATGAGGACCTGAGACCGGTGAGGACCTGAGACCGGTGAGGACCTGAGACCGATGAGAACCTGAGACCGATGAGGACCTGAGACCGATGAGGACCTAAGACCGATGAGGACCTGTGAGAGCCTGAGACCGATGAGGACCTGAGACCGATGAGAACCTGAGACCGATGAGGACCAATGAGGACCTGAGACCGATGAGAACCTGAGACCAATGAGAACCTGAGACCGATGAGGACCAATGAGGACCTGAGACCGATGAGAACCTGAGACCGATGAGAACCAATGAGAACCTGAGACCGATAAGGACCAATGAGGACCTGAGACCGATGAGAACCTGAGACCGATGAGAACCAATGAGGACCTGAGACCGATGAGGACCAATGAGGACCTGAGACCGATGAGAACCTGAGACCGATGAGAACCAATGAGGACCTGAGACCGACGAGAACCTGAGACCGATGAGGACCAATGAGGACCTGAGACCGATGAGAACCTGAGACTGATGAGGACCAATGAGGACCTGAGACCGACGAGAACCTAAGACTGATGAGGACCTGTGAGAACCTGAGACCGATGAGGACCTGACACGGGTGACGACCGATGAGGACCTGAGGGGCTGGATGTGTACCAGCTCCAACACACCGACATGCGGGGCTGGATGTGTACCAGCTCCAACACACCGACATGCGGGGCTGGATGTGTACCAGCTCCAACACACCGACATGCGGGGCTGGATGTGTACCAGCTCCAACACACCGACATGCGGGGCTGGATGTGTACCAGCTCCAACACACCGACATGCGGGGCTGGATGTGTACCAGCTCCAACACACAGACATGTTCTCGCTGTAGAACCAACATCAGTCAGAAACAGCTGCTGTGTACTGGTTTTGTTTTCTGTTATAGCCGCAGCTAGCATGTTAGCAGCTAGCCGTCGTTAGCAAACAGTTAGCATGTTAGCAGCTACCCTGCGTGAGCTCCAGAAACAGCCGGCCTTGACTCGCAGATCCAGGCAGCTAGCAGCCGTGTTTGCCCAGGGTTAGCGGCATCTGTTAGCCCAGACAGCAGGGTAGGAGGCCGGGTGAGGGGGTGGTTGCTGGGGACAGGACCTAACCTACCTTTCTGTATTCGGAGCTGGGCCGCGCTGGCTTTCTTTCCCCCGACTCCGGCTCTGTTTCCTCCAGCAGATTCCTCGTCTTTCTTCTGCTGCTTCAGGGAAAACAGCTTAATCATCTTTACTTCTTTGATAAACTGATGCCTGAACTTCGCCTCCCCGTGTTGCACGCGCCCAGTCTGCGCCGTTTCTGAATTCTGGGAATCAGATCGGTCGTACGAGCACCGTAATGTGGATGGAACCGGTGCGCCTCAACCAATCCCACTGACTAGAGCAGCTAGCCGCGGACCTAGCCTGTTAGCCCGGGGGCGGGGCCTCAACCAATCCCAGTGACTAGCCGCGGAGCTAGCCTGTTAGCCGGAGGGCGGGGCCTCAACCAATCCCACTGACTAGCCGCGGAGCTAGCCTGTTAGCCGGAAGGCGGGGCCTCAACCAATCCCACTGACTAGCCGCGGAGCTAGCCTGTTAGCCGTGGGGCGGGGGCCTTAAAAATTTTTTTTATTTTGAACCTATTTTATGTTTATTTTAACTGAAGGATGTATTTTTAGTTTTAAGAAAATGTTAAGTAGATAAATTTTGAGCCAAAATTAATGAAAGCAGTTTATTATGTTTTGTGTGTGTGTGTGTGTGTGTGTGTGTGTGTGTGTGTGTGTGTTATCTGACACCTGCAGGAACGACCTGTACAATGCCTCATCCAAGGTGCAGCAGCCTCTGGCTGAAGGCTGTTTTCCAGCGTGTTAGCGCAGCTAGCAGCTAGCCGTTCAGATGAATCTGCCTCCTGAGCAGGTAAAATGCTGGATGTTAATCAGACCAGAGCTGCTTTCCAGGAGACCAGCATCTCTTCTCCATCCAGAGAAAACTGTTGTGGTGTTTTGTCATGGTGTCACTGTGTTGCTCATCTGTCTGTGTTGGTCCTGCGATGGACAGGTGAGCTGTCCAGGTGTACTGGTAGCTGCTGGTGTTCGATACCAGCATCAATGAGCTGAGATACTAATGTAAATTATGAAATGCATTTAAGTGCATCCTTTACTTATACATAATGTTCAGAAGGTTGTCACGTGAGCCAGACGACAGCCATAAAGGGACAAAAAAACATTAAGACCACTGACTTTGCTTAAAGTGTGAAACTACTTGTTCATTAATTTCACATATTTTCACACTTTTTTTTTTATTTAATTATTACCTTGTAATAAATGTCCTAAAGACTTTCTCTGGTTTTGTTGCCATTTAGGTTTAGTTAAATTGTTGGTTTTCAGATTGAAAGATTCGTTTTTAAAAGAGTGTTTTTAGAAAAGAGATAGTTTAACCTTTGTGACATACTTCGACTGTCACTTCAGTCTTCCTGTGGAATGTCATCCAACATCTGTCGTGACGTGTCCTTTTCAGCTGGTTATGTGCAACAATCCATACAACACCAACAATGTTTTAATGTTCAGTTTATTCTTTTGTTGACTTTTTATTCATATATTGGGTTTAATTTAGGTTTTTTCATGAAGCAAATGTTATAACCCGACTTTTTCATTTTTTTTTTATTTAAATGTTTAAAATTAATTTAAACCCTAATCATTTGGTCTCAAATATTTTCTGTTTAGTTTTCAACATATTTAATGTGTATTAATAATTCTGTGATTCTTAATTTGAAACAGGACTTTTGTTTATTTCTGTTGAAACTAATATTAATTTCTCCATATTTAAGACTAGTTGTCAGATTTTCATGGGGTTTTCCTGTGTGATCATTTAATTCACCAAATGAAATAAAACTGAAATAAAACGTCACGCCGCCTTTTTACGCTGACGCTTGCGTGACGTCATCACGCAGACGCGGGCTGTACGTACTTACAGCCCATATTTTATTTTCTACATTTATTTATTTATTTATTTTTCATCTTATTCAGAGCCTGAAGCGGCGCGCGGCCTTTGCGGTCACCTGTGTGATGTAATCAATGCGGAGGTGAAACATCTGACTGACATAACGCATCCAAATCACGCACAAGACAAAACAAGGCGCCACACAACAGGCGCGAGAACAATAGCTGCGCGCTGAGCTGCGGTTCCGGAGGACGAGCGGGCCTAGTTTGGCGGAGGGTTATTTTTTGCGCGTGGATCAGAAAGGACTGGGAACGAGCCGTGTGTGTGTGTTTTGTGCTTTGAAGCCTCGCCGGAGGAAGAGAAGAAGAACGTGCTGAAACGTGCTGAGGGTCGAGCGAGGCTGACTCACACTGCGGAGAGAGAGAGAGAGAGAGAGAGAGAGAGAGAGAGAGGAGTGAATGGGCACGACTCAGCCAGCGGCACTGCGCCCTTCACTTCATCCACATCGATCAGTTTAGGAATCGAGACTTTCGACCCTTCGCGGGTCCGTAAGGCCGGCCCGGGAGCCCTCAGGATGCGTGGAGCTGCGTGAAGTTGCGTGGAGCTAACTGCAGCCTGGCGGAGCAGCGAACAAGGAAGAGCTGAAGCTAACTGGTGGCTAACATTGATTCTGATGAACGAGCGAGGAGCATGCAAGCAGATAGGAAGAGGTGAGAGCCGCAGGTGGAGGTGTGAAACAGCCGCGTTGTGGCGCGCGTGCTTCTGCAGGTGGAGGTGTGAAACAGCCCGCTACAGCTCAGCAGCACGGCTTGCTGAAGGAGGAAGGAGCCGCAGGGGGCGGACAGGCAGCTAGCAGGCTAACATGTTAGCTGCTGATGGCAGCCTTCCACACCAGCTGTCAGGCTGATGCGCAGGGACAAGGTGTCATTACTGATGTCTGATTGTTTAATTAATACAACCAGTCGCGTGTAACCACTCTAGGTGTCTGTGCACGCGCTTGTGTTGAGCAAATGTAGTTTAGGGAGACGTGCTAGCCGTTAGCCGCTACCTCCAAGATGCGCATCTTCATGATTCCTGGCTGCTCATGTCGATCAGATGATCAATCTGCTTAAATCCATCCGTCTGTCAGGCAATAATCGTTCAGACAACTGTTCTATTTAAATGTTTAAAGTAAATAAAAGAGTGGGCCATTGAGGTACTGATCCAAATTTCCTGCTTTCTGTTTGTCTTCAGCTAACCAGTCCAGATTTTAGGTCCTACATGACAAAGAAAGCAGCAGTCACTCTGACACCTCTGAATATCCTACAATATCCTAAAATCCTTAGATTGACACTGTCTGATTTATTCAACGTGTTTTCTGTCCATTATCCACTGAAAGCATCATTTTGCACCAGTCCCTTCTGTTAGACTTCCACACTGGGTCCGTCCTCCACCCTGTATCCCTGGTCTGGAAAGTCAGAAGACCCTCTCAGTGTGGGACAGGAAGACCCCCATGATGAATTCTTTCCTGCTCTTTAACTTTCAAATCTGAAGTTTCTTTTTGTGGCTGGAAGCCAGAATTGTTCTGCAGTCAGTTGGATGGTAGCAGTCAGATTCTCCAAACATTTGGTGCTATGAAACCACATAAGAAGAGAGGGGAGCGTGTTTGCACCTTGGAGGGGGTGTAACGTAAACAAGACTCTTTCAGAGTGCTGGCAGGCTTTGCAGAGAGGAGTGGGAATCATCTGCTGAAAGTTTAGTTGAGCATCAGAGGAAAGAAAGAGCTTCAGTTTGGTTTGATGATGTTCTTACCGCTAGGAGCTGGCAGCTAACAGCTAGTGAAGACCTACTTGCAGCTAGCAACTGGCATCATGACTTGATGGCGCAAGTGTCAATAAAGTCTGTCTGAGCTCAAACATAAACATGAACAAGAATCCAATCTAAATCTGCTGATGGATCTGGCTGGAAATATCCAGAATATTCCATCTTCTCAGGTGTGTGATGGTGACGCTGTTGATAGGTGTGAAGATCCTAACTCAGCGCTAACAGGGATAATGACGCTGACATGACGTTGACAGGTGAGAGGATGCTAACGTGGCGCTAACAGGTGTAATGACGCTGACACGACGTTGACAGGTGCGAGGATGCTAACTCAGCGCTGACAGGTGTAATGATGCAACGTTTTCAGGTGCGAAGATACTAACTCAGCGCTAACACGTGTAATGACGCTGACATGACGTTGACAGGTGTGAAGATGTTAACTCAGCGCTAACAGGTGTAATGACGCTGACACGACGTTGACAGGTGTGAAGATGCTAACACACGCTAACATGTTTAATGACGCTGACACGACGTTGACAGGTGTGAAGATGCTAATGCAGTGCTAACATGTGTAATGACAAGACATAAGGGTGTGACAATGCTAACGCGGCGCTAACAGGTGTAATGACGCTCACACAACATTGATAGCTGTAAAGCTGCTAACGTGGCGCTGACATGTGTAATGACAAGACATTAGGGTGTGACAATGCTAATGCGGTGCTAACAGGCGTAATGGCGCCGACACGACGTTGACAGTTGTGAAGATGCTAACGTGGCGCTAACAGGTGTAATGACGCTTACACGACGTTGACAGGTGTGAAGATGCTAATGAAGGGCTAATAGGTGTAATGACGCTGACACAATGTTGACAGGTGTGAAGATGCTAACGTGGCGCTAACAGGTGTAATGACGCTTACACGACATTGACAGGTGTGAAGATGCTAATGCAGGGCTAACAAGTGTAATGACGCTGACACGATGTTGACAGGTGTGAAGATGCTAATGCAGGCCTAACAGGAGTAGTGGCGCTGACACAACGTTGACAGGTGTGAAGATGCTAACTCAGCGCTAACAGGTGTAATGACGCTGACACGACGTTGACAGGTGTGAAGATGCTAACACACGCTAACATGTTTAATGACGCTGACACGACGTTGACAGGTGTGAAGATGCTAATGCAGTGCTAACATGTTTAATGACAAGACATAAGGGTGTGACAATGCTAACGCGGCGCTAACAGGTGTAATGACGCTCACACAACATTGATAGCTGTAAAGCTGCTAACGTGGCGCTGACATGTGTAATGACAAGACATTAGGGTGTGACAATGCTAATGCGGTGCTAACAGGCGAAATGGCTCCGACACGACGTTGACAGTTGTGAAGATGCTAACGTGGCGCTAACAGGTGTAATGACGCTTACACGACGTTGACAGGTGTGAAGATGCTAATGAAGGGCTAATAGGTGTAATGACGCTGACACGATGTTGACAGGTGTGAAGATGCTAACGTGGCGCTAACAGGTGTAATGACGCTTACACGACATTGACAGGTGTGAAGATGCTAATGCAGGGCTAACAAGTGTAATGACGCTGACACGATGTTGACAGGTGCGAAGATGCTAATGCAGGCCTAACAGGAGTAGTGGCGCTGACACAACGTTGACAGGTGTGAAGATGCTAACTCAGCGCTAACAGGTGTAATGACGCTTACACAACGTTGACAGGTGTGAAGATGCTAATGCAGGGCTCCCAGGTGAAATGACGCTGACACGACTTTAACAAGTGAGAGGATGCTAAGTCAGCGCTGACAGGTGTAATGACGCAACGTTGACAGGTGCGAAGATACTAACTCAGCGCTAACAGGTGTAATGACGCTGACACGACGTTGACAGGTGTGAAGCTGCTAAAGCGGCGCCAACAGGTGTAATGACACTGACACAATGTTGACAGGTGTGAAGATGCTAACTCAGCGCTAACAGGTGTAATGACGCTGACATGACAATGACAGGTGAGAGGATGCTAGCGCGGCGCTAACAGGCGTAATGGCACTGACATGACGTTGAGAGGTGTGAAGATGCTAACTTAGCGCTAACAGGTGTAATGACGCTGACACGACGTTGACAGGTGTGAAGATGCTAATGCAGTGCTAACATGTATAATGACAAGACATTAGGGTGTGACAATGCTAACACGGCGTTAACAGGTGTAATAGCACCGACACGACGTTGACAGGTGTGAAGATGCTAACGTGGCGCTAACAGGTGTAATGACGCTGACACGATGTTGACAGGTGTGAAGATGCCATGATGACGTGTGTGTTTGTGTGTAACCATGATGTGTGTGTGTGTCACCATGACGACGTGTGTGTGTGTGTGTGTGTGTGTGTGTGTGTGTGTGACCGTGATGACGTAATTGTATGTGACCATGATGATGTGTGTGTGTCGCCATGATGACGTGTGTGACCATGATGACATGTGTGACCATGATGACGTGTGTGTGTGTGTGTGTGTGTGTGTGTGTGAGACCATGATGATGTGTGTGTGTGAGACCATGATGACGTGTGTGTGAGACCATGATGACGTGTGTGTGAGACCATGATGACGTGTGTGTGTGTGTGTGTGTGTGAGACCATGATGACGTGTGTGTGTGTGAGAGACCATGATGACGTGTGTGTGTGTGAGAGACCATGATGACGTGTGTGAGACCATGATGACGTGTGTGTGTGTGTGAGAGAGACCATGATGACGTGTGTGTGTGTGACCATGATGACGTGTGTGTGTGTGAGAGACCATGATGACGTGTGTGTGTGTGTGTGACCATGATGACGTGTGTGTGTGACCATGATGACGTGTGTGTGTGTGTGTGAGAGACCATGATGACGTGTGTGTGTGTGAGAGACCATGATGACGTGTGTGTGTGTGTGACCATGATGACGTGTGTGTGTGACCATGATGACGTGTGTGTGAGACCATGATGACGTGTGTGTGTGTGTGAGACCATGATGACGTGTGTGTGTGTGACCATGATGACGTGTGTGTGAGAGACCATGATGACGTGTGTGTGTGTGTGACCATGATGACGTGTGTGTGTGTGTGTGTGTGTGTGTGTGTGTGTGTGTGTGAGACCATGATGACGTGTGTGTGAGAGACCATGATGACGTGTGTGTGAGACCATGATGACGTGTGTGTGTGTGTGTGTGAGACCATGATGACGTGTGTGTGTGTGTGAGAGACCATGATGACGTGTGTGTGTGTGTGTGTGTGTGTGTGAGACCATGATGACGTGTGTGTGTGTGTGTGTGTGTGACCATGATGACGTGTGTGTGTGTGTGTGTGTGTGTGTGTGTGTGTGTGACCATGATGACGTGTGTGTGAGACCATGATGACGTGTGTGTGTGTGTGACCATGATGACGTGTGTGTGAGAGACCATGATGACGTGTGTGTGTGTGTGTGAGAGACCATGATGACGTGTGTGTGAGACCATGATGACGTGTGTGTGAGACCATGATGATGTGTGTGTGTGTGAGAGAGACCATGATGACGTGTGTGTGTGTGTGTGTGACCATGATGACGTGTGTGTGTGTGACCATGATGACGTGTGTGTGTGTGTGTGTGACCATGATGACGTGTGTGTGAGAGACCATGATGACGTGTGTGTGTGAGACCATGATGACGTGTGTGTGTGAGACCATGATGACGTGTGTGTGAGACCATGATGAGGTGTGTGTGTGTGAGAGAGACCATGATGACGTGTGTGTGTGTGACCATGATGACGTGTGTGTGTGTGTGTGTGACCATGATGACGTGTGTGTGTGTGACCATGATGACGTGTGTGTGTGTGACCATGATGACGTGTGTGTGTGTGTGTGTGAGACCATGATGACGTGTGTGTGTGAGAGACCATGATGACGTGTGTGTGTGTGTGACCATGATGACGTGTGTGTGTGTGTGTGACCATGATGACGTGTGTGTGTGTGTGTGTGAGACCATGATGACGTGTGTGTGTGAGACCATGATGACGTGTGTGTGTGAGACCATGATGACGTGTGTGTGTGAGACCATGATGACGTGTGTGTGAGACCATGATGACGTGTGTGTGTGAGACCATGATGACGTGTGTGTGTGAGACCATGATGACGTGTGTGTGAGAGACCATGATGACGTGTGTGTGTGAGACCATGATGACGTGTGTGTGAGAGACCATGATGACGTGTGTGTGTGAGTGTGAGAGACCATGATGACGTGTGTGTGTGTGAGACCATGATGACGTGTGTGTGTGTGAGACCATGATGACGTGTGTGTGTGAGACCATGATGACGTGTGTGTGTGTGTGTGTGTGAGAGACCATGATGACGTGTGTGTGTGAGTGTGAGAGACCATGATGACGTGTGTGTGTGAGACCATGATGACGTGTGTGTGTGTGTGTGTGTGTGAGAGACCATGATGACGTGTGTGTGTGAGACCATGATGACGTGTGTGTGTGTGACCATGATGACGTGTGTGTGTGTGTGACCATGATGACGTGTGTGTGTGTGTGTGAGAGACCATGATGACGTGTGTGTGTGAGACCATGATGACGTGTGTGTGTGAGACCATGATGACGTGTGTGTGTGAGACCATGATGACGTGTGTGTGAGACCATGATGACGTGTGTGTGTGAGACCATGATGACGTGTGTGTGTGTGTGTGAGAGACCATGATGACGTGTGTGTGTGAGACCATGATGACGTGTGTGTGTGTGACCATGATGACGTGTGTGTGTGTGTGACCATGATGACGTGTGTGTGTGTGTGTGAGAGACCATGATGACGTGTGTGTGTGTGTGTGAGAGACCATGATGACGTGTGTGTGTGTGTGTGTGTGTGTGTGTGAGAGACCATGATGACGTGTGTGTGTGTGTGTGTGAGAGACCATGATGACGTGTGTGTGTGTGTGAGAGACCATGATGACGTGTGTGTGTGAGACCATGATGACGTGTGTGTGTGAGACCATGATGACGTGTGTGTGTGAGACCATGATGACGTGTGTGTGAGAGACCATGATGACGTGTGTGTGAGACCATGATGACGTGTGTGTGTGAGACCATGATAACGTGTGTGTGAGACCATGATGACGTGTGTGTGTGACCATGATGACGTGTGTGTGTGTGTTTGAGAGACCATGATGACGTGTGTGTGTGTGTGTGTGTGTGAGAGACCATGATGACGTGTGTGTGTGTGTGAGAGACCATGATGACGTGTGTGTGTGAGACCATGATGACGTGTGTGTGAGAGACCATGATGACGTGTGTGTGTGTGTGTGTGTGAGAGACCATGATGACGTGTGTGTGTGTGTGTGTGTGAGAGACCATGATGACGTGTGTGTGAGAGACCATGATGACGTGTGTGTGAGACCATGATGACGTGTGTGTGTGTGTTTGAGAGACCATGATGACGTGTGTGTGTGTGTGTGTGTGTGTGAGAGACCATGATGACGTGTGTGTGTGTGTGAGAGACCATGATGACGTGTGTGTGTGTGTGAGAGACCATGATGACGTGTGTGTGTGTGTGAGAGACCATGATGACGTGTGTGTGTGTGTGAGAGACCATGATGACGTGTGTGTGTGAGAGACCATGATGACGTGTGTGTGTGTGACCATGATGACGTGTGTGTGTGTGAGAGACCATGATGACGTGTGTGTGTGTGACCATGATGACGTGTGTGTTTGAGAGACCATGATGACGTGTGTGTGTGAGAGACCATGATGACGTGTGTGTGTGAGACCATGATGACGTGTGTGTGTGTGTGAGACCATGATGACGTGTGTGTGTGAGACCATGATGACGTGTGTGTGAGAGACCATGATGACGTGTGTGTGAGACCATGATGACGTGTGTGTGTGTGACCATGATGACGTGTGTGTGTGTGAGAGACCATGATGACGTGTGTGTGTGTGTGTGAGACCATGATGACGTGTGTGTGAGAGACCATGATGACGTGTGTGTGAGACCATGATGACGTGTGTGTGTGTGTGAGACCATGATGACGTGTGTGTGTGTGTGAGACCATGATGACGTGTGTGTGTGAGACCATGATGACGTGTGTGTGTGAGACCATGATGACGTGTGTGTGTGAGACCATGATGACGTGTGTGTGTGACCATGATGACGTGTGTGTGTGTGTGTGTGTGACCATGATGACGTGTGTGTGTGAGAGACCATGATGACGTATGTGTGTGTGTGAGAGACCATGATGACGTGTGTGTGTGTGTGAGAGACCATGATGACGTGTGTGTGTGTGAGAGACCATGATGACGTGTGTGTGTGTGTGAGAGACCATGATGACGTGTGTGTGTGTGTGAGAGACCATGATGATGTGTGTGTGTGTGTGTGTGTGAGACCATGATGGCGTGTGTGTGTGTGTGTGAGACCATGATGACGTGTGTGTGTGTGTGTGAGACCATGATGACGTGTGTGTGTGTGTGTGAGACCATGATGACGTGTGTGTGAGAGACCATGATGATGTGTGTGTGACCATGATGATGTGTGTGTGAGACCATGATGACGTGTGTGTGTGTGTGTGTGAGACCATGATGGCGTGTGTGTGTGTGTGAGACCATGATGACGTATGTGTGTGTGTGAGAGACCATGATGACGTGTGTGTGAGACCATGATGGCGTGTGTGTGTGTGTGAGACCATGATGACGTGTGTGTGTGTGTGAGACCATGATGACGTATGTGTGTGTGTGAGAGACCATGATGACGTGTGTGTGTGTGTGTGTGACCATGATGACGTGTGTGTGTGTGTGTGTGAGACCATGATGACGTGTGTGTGTGTGTGAGACCATGATGATGTGTGTGTGACCATGATGATGTGTGTGTGAGACCATGATGACGTATGTGTGTGTGTGTGTGAGACCATGATGGCGTGTGTGTGTGTGTGTGAGACCATGATGACGTGTGTGTGTGTGTGAGACCATGATGACGTGTGTGTGTGTGTGTGAGACCATGATGACGTGTGTGTGTGTGTGTGTGTGAGACCATGATGACGTGTGTGTGTGTGTGAGAGACCATGATGATGTGTGTGTGACCATGATGATGTGTGTGTGAGACCATGATGACGTGTGTGTGTGTGTGTGTGTGTGTGAGACCATGATGGCGTGTGTGTGTGCGTGTGTGTGTGACCATGATGACGTGTGTGTGTGTGTGTGTGAGACCATGATGACGTGTGTGTGTGTGTGAGACCATGATGACGTATGTGTGTGTGTGTGAGAGACCATGATGACGTGTGTGTGTGTGTGTGTGTGTGAGACCATGATGACGTGTGTGTGTGTGTGAGAGACCATGATGATGTGTGTGTGACCATGATGATGTGTGTGTGAGACCATGATGACGTGTGTGTGTGTGTGTGTGTGAGACCATGATGGCGTGTGTGTGTGTGTGTGTGTGTGAGACCATGATGACGTGTGTGTGTGTGTGAGACCATGATGACGTATGTGTGTGTGTGAGAGACCATGATGACGTGTGTGTGTGAGACCATGATGATGTGTGTGTGAGACCATGATGACGTGTGTGTGTGTGTGTGTGAGACCATGATGACGTGTGTGTGTGAGACCATGATGACGTGTGTGTGTGTGAGACCATGATGACGTGTGTCTGTGAGACCATGATGGCGTGTGTGTGTGTGTGAGACCATGATGACGTGTGTGTGTGAGTGTGAGAGACCATGATGACGTGTGTGTGTGAGACCATGATGACGTGTGTGTGTGAGACCATGATGACGTGTGTGTGTGTGTGTGTGTGAGAGACCATGATGACGTGTGTGTGTGAGACCATGATGACGTGTGTGTGTGTGACCATGATGACGTGTGTGTGTGTGACCATGATGACGTGTGTGTGTGTGTGTGAGACCATGATGACGTGTGTGTGTGAGACCATGATGACGTGTGTGTGTGAGACCATGATGACGTGTGTGTGAGACCATGATGACGTGTGTGTGTGTGTGTGACCATGATGACGTGTGTG
This sequence comes from Telmatherina bonti, assembly GCF_933228915.1. Taxonomy (NCBI): domain Eukaryota; kingdom Metazoa; phylum Chordata; class Actinopteri; order Atheriniformes; family Telmatherinidae; genus Telmatherina; species Telmatherina bonti. The sequence continues at coordinate 41,007,493 of NC_136612.1, forward strand.
TGTGAGACCATGATGACGTGTGTGTGTGTGTGTGAGAGACCATGATGACGTGTGTGTGTGAGACCATGATGACGTGTGTGTGTGTGTGTGAGAGACCATGATGACGTGTGTGTGTGTGTGAGAGACCATGATGACGTGTGTGTGTGTGTGTGTGTGTGTGTGAGAGACCATGATGACGTGTGTGTGTGTGTGTGTGTGTGTGAGAGACCATGATGACGTGTGTGTGTGTGAGAGACCATGATGACGTGTGTGTGTGAGACCATGATGACGTGTGTGTGTGAGACCATGATGACGTGTGTGTGAGAGACCATGATGACGTGTGTGTGAGACCATGATGACGTGTGTGTGAGACCATGATGACGTGTGTGTGTGAGACCATGATGACGTGTGTGTGTGAGACCATGATGACGTGTGTGTGTGACCATGATGACGTGTGTGTGTGTGTTTGAGAGACCATGATGACGTGTGTGTGTGTGTGAGAGACCATGATGACGTGTGTGTGAGAGACCATGATGACGTGTGTGTGAGACCATGATGACGTGTGTGTGTGACCATGATGACGTGTGTGTGTGTGTTTGAGAGACCATGATGACGTGTGTGTGTGTGTGTGTGTGTGAGAGACCATGATGACGTGTGTGTGTGTGTGAGAGACCATGATGACGTGTGTGTGTGTGAGAGACCATGATGACGTGTGTGTGTGTGTGAGAGACCATGATGACGTGTGTGTGTGACCATGATGACGTGTGTGTGTGAGAGACCATGATGACGTGTGTGTGTGTGAGAGACCATGATGACGTGTGTGTGTGTGACCATGATGACGTGTGTGTTTGAGAGACCATGATGACGTGTGTGTGTGTGACCATGATGACGTGTGTGTGTGAGAGACCATGATGACGTGTGTGTGTGAGAGACCATGATGACGTGTGTGTGTGAGACCATGATGACGTGTGTGTGTGTGAGACCATGATGACGTGTGTCTGTGAGACCATGATGACGTGTGTGTGTGTGTGAGACCATGATGACGTGTGTGTGTGTGTGAGAGACCATGATGACGTGTGTGTGTGTGAGAGACCATGATGACGTGTGTGTGTGTGAGAGACCATGATGACGTGTGTGTGTGAGACCATGATGACGTGTGTGTGTGTGTGTGAGACCATGATGACGTGTGTGTGTGTGTGAGAGACCATGATGATGTGTGTGTGACCATGATGATGTGTGTGTGAGACCATGATGACGTGTGTGTGTGTGTGTGTGTGAGACCATGATGGCGTGTGTGTGTGTGTGTGTGAGACCATGATGACGTGTGTGTGTGTGTGTGACCATGATGACGTATGTGTGTGTGTGAGAGACCATGATGACGTGTGTGTGTGTGTGTGTGTGAGACCATGATGACGTGTGTGTGTGTGTGAGAGACCATGATGATGTGTGTGTGACCATGATGATGTGTGTGTGAGACCATGATGACGTGTGTGTGTGTGTGTGTGTGTGTGAGACCATGATGGCGTGTGTGTGTGCGTGTGTGTGTGACCATGATGACGTGTGTGTGTGTGTGTGTGAGACCATGATGACGTGTGTGTGTGTGTGAGACCATGATGACGTATGTGTGTGTGTGTGAGAGACCATGATGACGTGTGTGTGTGTGTGTGTGTGTGAGACCATGATGACGTGTGTGTGTGTGTGAGAGACCATGATGATGTGTGTGTGACCATGATGATGTGTGTGTGAGACCATGATGACGTGTGTGTGTGTGTGTGTGAGACCATGATGGCGTGTGTGTGTGTGTGTGTGTGTGAGACCATGATGACGTGTGTGTGTGTGTGAGACCATGATGACGTATGTGTGTGTGTGAGAGACCATGATGACGTGTGTGTGTGAGACCATGATGATGTGTGTGTGAGACCATGATGACGTGTGTGTGTGTGTGTGTGAGACCATGATGACGTGTGTGTGTGAGACCATGATGACGTGTGTGTGTGTGAGACCATGATGACGTGTGTCTGTGAGACCATGATGGCGTGTGTGTGTGTGTGAGACCATGATGACGTGTGTGTGTGAGTGTGAGAGACCATGATGACGTGTGTGTGTGAGACCATGATGACGTGTGTGTGTGAGACCATGATGACGTGTGTGTGTGTGTGTGTGTGAGAGACCATGATGACGTGTGTGTGTGAGACCATGATGACGTGTGTGTGTGTGACCATGATGACGTGTGTGTGTGTGACCATGATGACGTGTGTGTGTGTGTGTGAGACCATGATGACGTGTGTGTGTGAGACCATGATGACGTGTGTGTGTGAGACCATGATGACGTGTGTGTGAGACCATGATGACGTGTGTGTGTGTGTGTGACCATGATGACGTGTGTGTGTGAGACCATGATGACGTGTGTGTGTGTGTGTGAGAGACCATGATGACGTGTGTGTGTGAGACCATGATGACGTGTGTGTGTGTGTGTGAGAGACCATGATGACGTGTGTGTGTGTGTGAGAGACCATGATGACGTGTGTGTGTGTGTGTGTGTGTGTGTGAGAGACCATGATGACGTGTGTGTGTGTGTGTGTGTGTGTGAGAGACCATGATGACGTGTGTGTGTGTGAGAGACCATGATGACGTGTGTGTGTGAGACCATGATGACGTGTGTGTGTGAGACCATGATGACGTGTGTGTGAGAGACCATGATGACGTGTGTGTGAGACCATGATGACGTGTGTGTGAGACCATGATGACGTGTGTGTGTGAGACCATGATGACGTGTGTGTGTGAGACCATGATGACGTGTGTGTGTGACCATGATGACGTGTGTGTGTGTGTTTGAGAGACCATGATGACGTGTGTGTGTGTGTGAGAGACCATGATGACGTGTGTGTGAGAGACCATGATGACGTGTGTGTGAGACCATGATGACGTGTGTGTGTGACCATGATGACGTGTGTGTGTGTGTTTGAGAGACCATGATGACGTGTGTGTGTGTGTGTGTGTGTGAGAGACCATGATGACGTGTGTGTGTGTGTGAGAGACCATGATGACGTGTGTGTGTGTGAGAGACCATGATGACGTGTGTGTGTGTGTGAGAGACCATGATGACGTGTGTGTGTGACCATGATGACGTGTGTGTGTGAGAGACCATGATGACGTGTGTGTGTGTGAGAGACCATGATGACGTGTGTGTGTGTGACCATGATGACGTGTGTGTTTGAGAGACCATGATGACGTGTGTGTGTGTGACCATGATGACGTGTGTGTGTGAGAGACCATGATGACGTGTGTGTGTGAGAGACCATGATGACGTGTGTGTGTGAGACCATGATGACGTGTGTGTGTGTGAGACCATGATGACGTGTGTCTGTGAGACCATGATGACGTGTGTGTGTGTGTGAGACCATGATGACGTGTGTGTGTGTGTGAGAGACCATGATGACGTGTGTGTGTGTGAGAGACCATGATGACGTGTGTGTGTGTGAGAGACCATGATGACGTGTGTGTGTGTGTGAGACCATGATGACGTGTGTGTGTGTGTGAGACCATGATGACGTGTGTGTGTGAGACCATGATGACGTGTGTGTGTGTGTGTGAGAGACCATGATGACGTGTGTGTGTGTGAGAGACCATGATGACGTGTGTGTGTGTGAGAGACCATGATGACGTGTGTGTGTGTGTGAGACCATGATGACGTGTGTGTGTGAGTGTGAGAGACCATGATGACGTGTGTGTGTGTGTGAGAGACCATGATGACGTGTGTGTGTGTGTGAGACCATGATGACGTGTGTGTGTGTGTGAGACCATGATGACGTGTGTGTGTGAGACCATGATGACGTGTGTGTGTGTGTGTGAGACCATGATGACGTGTGTGTGTGAGACCATGATGACGTGTGTGTGTGAGACCATGATGACGTGTGTGTGTGACCATGATGACGTGTGTGTGTGTGTGTGTGTGACCATGATGACGTGTGTGTGTGAGAGACCATGATGACGTATGTGTGTGTGTGAGAGACCATGATGACGTGTGTGTGTGTGTGAGAGACCATGATGACGTGTGTGTGTGTGTGAGAGACCATGATGATGTGTGTGTGTGTGTGTGTGTGAGACCATGATGGCGTGTGTGTGTGTGTGTGAGACCATGATGACGTGTGTGTGTGTGTGTGAGACCATGATGACGTGTGTGTGTGTGTGTGAGACCATGATGACGTATGTGTGTGTGTGAGAGACCATGATGACGTGTGTGTGTGTGTGTGTGTGAGACCATGATGACGTGTGTGTGAGAGACCATGATGATGTGTGTGTGACCATGATGATGTGTGTGTAAGACCATGATGACGTGTGTGTGTGTGTGTGTGAGACCATGATGGCGTGTGTGTGTGTGTGAGACCATGATGACGTATGTGTGTGTGTGAGAGACCATGATGACGTGTGTGTGTGTGAGAGACCATGATGACGTGTGTGTGAGACCATGATGGCGTGTGTGTGTGTGTGAGACCATGATGACGTGTGTGTGTGTGTGAGACCATGATGACGTATGTGTGTGTGTGTGAGAGACCATGATGACGTGTGTGTGTGTGTGTGTGACCATGATGACGTGTGTGTGTGTGTGAGACCATGATGACGTGTGTGTGTGTGTGAGACCATGATGATGTGTGTGTGACCATGATGATGTGTGTGTGAGACCATGATGACGTATGTGTGTGTGTGTGTGACCATGATGACGTGTGTGTGTGTGTGTGTGAGACCATGATGGCGTGTGTGTGTGTGTGTGAGACCATGATGACGTGTGTGTGTGTGTGAGACCATGATGGCGTGTGTGTGTGTGTGTGTGAGAGACCTTGATGACGTGTGTGTGTGTGTGAGACCATGATGACGTGTGTGTGTGTGTGAGAGACCATGATGATGTGTGTGTGAGACCATGATGACGTGTGTGTGTGTGTGTGTGAGACCATGATGGCGTGTGTGTGTGTGTGTGTGACCATGATGACGTGTGTGTGTGTGTGTGTGACCATGATGACGTATGTGTGTGTGTGAGAGACCATGATGACGTGTGTGTGTGTGTGTGTGTGAGACCATGATGACGTGTGTGTGTGTGTGAGAGACCATGATGATGTGTGTGTGACCATGATGATGTGTGTGTGAGACCATGATGACGTGTGTGTGTGTGTGTGTGAGACCATGATGGCGTGTGTGTGTGTGTGTGTGTGTGACCATGATGACGTGTGTGTGTGTGTGTGTGAGACCATGATGACGTGTGTGTGTGTGTGAGACCATGATGACGTATGTGTGTGTGTGAGAGACCATGATGACGTGTGTGTGTGTGTGTGTGTGAGACCATGATGTCGTGTGTGTGTGTGTGAGAGACCATGATGATGTGTGTGTGACCATGATGATGTGTGTGTGAGACCATGATGACGTGTGTGTGTGTGTGTGTGTGTGTGAGACCATGATGGCGTGTGTGTGTGTGTGTGTGAGACCATGATGACGTATGTGTGTGTGTGAGACCATGATGACGTATGTGTGTGTGTGAGACCATGATGGCGTGTGTGTGTGTGTGTGTGAGACCATGATGACGTGTGTGTGTGTGTGAGACCATGATGGCGTATGTGTGAGTGTGAGAGACCATGATGGCGTGTGTGTGAGACCATGATGGCGTGTGTGTGTGTGTGTGAGAGACCATGATGACGTGTGTGTGTGTGAGACCATGATGACGTGTGTGTGTGAGAGACCATGATGACGTGTGTGTGTGTGTGAGACCATGATGATGTGTGTGTGACCATGATGATGTGTGTGTGAGACCATGATGACGTATGTGTGTGTGTGTGTGACCATGATGACGTGTGTGTGTGTGTGTGTGAGACCATGATGGCGTGTGTGTGTGTGTGTGAGACCATGATGACGTGTGTGTGTGTGTGAGACCATGATGGCGTGTGTGTGTGTGTGTGTGAGAGACCTTGATGACGTGTGTGTGTGTGTGAGACCATGATGACGTGTGTGTGTGTGTGAGAGACCATGATGATGTGTGTGTGAGACCATGATGACGTGTGTGTGTGTGTGTGTGAGACCATGATGGCGTGTGTGTGTGTGTGTGTGACCATGATGACGTGTGTGTGTGTGTGTGTGACCATGATGACGTATGTGTGTGTGTGAGAGACCATGATGACGTGTGTGTGTGTGTGAGACCATGATGACGTGTGTGTGTGTGTGAGAGACCATGATGATGTGTGTGTGACCATGATGATGTGTGTGTGAGACCATGATGACGTGTGTGTGTGTGTGTGTGAGACCATGATGGCGTGTGTGTGTGTGTGTGTGTGTGACCATGATGACGTGTGTGTGTGTGTGTGTGAGACCATGATGACGTGTGTGTGTGTGTGAGACCATGATGACGTATGTGTGTGTGTGAGAGACCATGATGACGTGTGTGTGTGTGTGTGTGTGAGACCATGATGACGTGTGTGTGTGTGTGAGAGACCATGATGATGTGTGTGTGACCATGATGATGTGTGTGTGAGACCATGATGACGTGTGTGTGTGTGTGTGTGTGTGTGAGACCATGATGGCGTGTGTGTGTGTGTGTGTGAGACCATGATGACGTATGTGTGTGTGTGAGACCATGATGACGTATGTGTGTGTGTGAGACCATGATGGCGTGTGTGTGTGTGTGTGTGAGACCATGATGACGTGTGTGTGTGTGTGAGACCATGATGGCGTATGTGTGAGTGTGAGAGACCATGATGGCGTGTGTGTGAGACCATGATGGCGTGTGTGTGTGTGTGTGAGAGACCATGATGACGTGTGTGTGTGTGAGACCATGATGACGTGTGTGTGTGAGAGACCATGATGGCGTATGTGTGTGTGTGACCATGATGACGTGTGTGTGTGAGAGACCATGATGACGTGTGTGTGTGAGACCATGATGACGTGTGTGTGTGTGTGTGAGAGACCATGATGACGTGTGTGTGTGAGACCATGATGACGTGTGTGTGTGTGACCATGATGACGTGTGTGTGTGTGTGACCATGATGACGTGTGTGTGTGTGTGTGTGAGAGACCATGATGACGTGTGTGTGTGTGTGAGAGACCATGATGACGTGTGTGTGTGTGTGTGTGTGTGTGTGTGTGTGAGACCATGATGACGTGTGTGTGTGTGTGTGTGTGTGTGAGAGACCATGATGACGTGTGTGTGTGTGAGAGACCATGATGACGTGTGTGTGTGAGACCATGATGACGTGTGTGTGTGAGACCATGATGACGTGTGTGTGTGAGACCATGATGACGTGTGTGTGTGACCATGATGACGTGTGTGTGTGTGTGAGAGACCATGATGACGTGTGTGTGTGAGACCATGATGACGTGTGTGTGAGAGACCATGATGACGTGTGTGTGAGACCATGATGACGTGTGTGTGTGACCATGATGACGTGTGTGTGTGTGTTTGAGAGACCATGATGACGTGTGTGTGTGTGTGTGTGTGTGAGAGACCATGATGACGTGTGTGTGTGTGTGAGAGACCATGATGACGTGTGTGTGTGTGAGAGACCATGATGACGTGTGTGTGTGACCATGATGACGTGTGTGTGTGACCATGATGACGTGTGTGTGTGACCATGATGACGTGTGTGTGTGTGTGACCATGATGACGTGTGTGTGAGAGACCATGATGACGTGTGTGTGTGACCATGATGACGTGTGTGTGTGTGTGACCATGATGACGTGTGTGTGTGTGACCATGATGACGTGTGTGTGTGTGAGAGACCATGATGACGTGTGTGTGTGTGACCATGATGACGTGTGTGTTTGAGAGACCATGATGACGTGTGTGTGTGTGACCATGATGACGTGTGTGTGTGAGAGACCATGATGACGTGTGTGTGTGAGACCATGATGACGTGTGTGTGTGTGTGAGACCATGATGACGTGTGTGTGTGTGTGAGACCATGATGACGTGTGTGTGTGTGAGACCATGATGACGTGTGTCTGTGAGACCATGATGACGTGTGTGTGTGTGTCAGACCATGATGACGTGTGTGTGTGAGTGTGAGAGACCATGATGACGTGTGTGTGTGTGTGAGAGACCATGATGACGTGTGTGTGTGTGAGAGACCATGATGACGTGTGTGTGTGTGAGAGACCATGATGACGTGTGTGTGTGTGTGAGACCATGATGACGTGTGTGTGTGTGTGAGACCATGATGACGTGTGTGTGTGAGACCATGATGACGTGTGTGTGTGAGACCATGATGACGTGTGTGTGTGTGTGTGAGACCATGATGACGTGTGTGTGTGAGACCATGATGACGTGTGTGTGTGAGACCATGATGACGTGTGTGTGTGAGACCATGATGACGTGTGTGTGTGACCATGATGACGTGTGTGTGTGTGTGTGTGTGACCATGATGACGTGTGTGTGTGAGAGACCATGATGACGTATGTGTGTGTGTGAGAGACCATGATGACGTGTGTGTGTGTGTGAGAGACCATGATGACGTGTGTGTGTGTGTGAGAGACCATGATGATGTGTGTGTGTGTGTGTGTGTGAGACCATGATGGCGTGTGTGTGTGTGTGTGAGACCATGATGACGTGTGTGTGTGTGTGTGAGACCATGATGACGTATGTGTGTGTGTGAGAGACCATGATGACGTGTGTGTGTGTGTGTGTGTGAGACCATGATGACGTGTGTGTGAGAGACCATGATGATGTGTGTGTGACCATGATGATGTGTGTGTGAGACCATGATGACGTGTGTGTGTGTGTGTGTGAGACCATGATGGCGTGTGTGTGTGTGTGAGACCATGATGACGTATGTGTGTGTGTGAGAGACCATGATGACGTGTGTGTGTGTGTGAGACCATGATGACGTATGTGTGTGTGTGAGAGACCATGATGACGTGTGTGTGTGTGTGTGTGTGACCATGATGACGTGTGTGTGTGTGTGTGTGAGACCATGATGACGTGTGTGTGTGTGTGAGACCATGATGATGTGTGTGTGACCATGATGATGTGTGTGTGAGACCATGATGACGTATGTGTGTGTGTGTGTGACCATGATGACGTGTGTGTGTGTGTGTGTGAGACCATGATGGCGTGTGTGTGTGTGTGTGAGACCATGATGACGTGTGTGTGTGTGTGAGACCATGATGGCGTGTGTGTGTGTGTGTGTGAGACCATGATGACGTGTGTGTGTGTGTGAGACCATGATGACGTGTGTGTGTGTGTGAGAGACCATGATGATGTGTGTGTGACCATGATGATGTGTGTGTGAGACCATGATGACGTGTGTGTGTGTGTGTGTGAGACCATGATGGCGTGTGTGTGTGTGTGTGACCATGATGACGTGTGTGTGTGTGTGTGTGTGACCATGATGACGTATGTGTGTGTGTGAGAGACCATGATGACGTGTGTGTGTGTGTGTGTGTGAGACCATGATGACGTGTGTGTGTGTGTGAGAGACCATGATGATGTGTGTGTGACCATGATGATGTGTGTGTGAGACCATGATGACGTGTGTGTGTGTGTGTGTGAGACCATGATGGCGTGTGTGTGTGTGTGTGTGTGTGACCATGATGACGTGTGTGTGTGTGTGTGTGAGACCATGATGACGTGTGTGTGTGTGTGTGTGACCATGATGACGTGTGTGTGTGTGTGAGAGACCATGATGACGTGTGTGTGTGTGTGTGTGTGAGACCATGATGGCGTGTGTGTGTGTGTGTGTGTGAGACCATGATGACGTGTGTGTGTGTGTGTGAGACCATGATGACGTGTGTGTGTGTGTGAGACCATGATGACGTGTGTGTGTGTGAGAGACCATGATGACGTGTGTGTGAGACCATGATGGCGTGTGTGTGTGTGTGAGAGACCATGATGACGTGTGTGTGAGACCATGATGGCGTGTGTGTGTGTGTGTGAGAGACCATGATGACGTGTGTGTGAGACCATGATGGCGTGTGTGTGAGACCATGATGGCGTGTGTGTGTGTGTGTGAGACCATGATGACGTGTGTGTGTGTGTGTGAGACCATGATGACGTGTGTGTGTGTGAGACCATGATGGCGTGTGTGTGTGTGTGTGAGACCATGATGACGTGTGTGTGTGTGAGACCATGATGGCGTGTGTGTGTGTGTGTGAGACCATGATGACGTGTGTGTGTGTGAGACCATGATGACGTGTGTGTGTGAGAGACCATGATGGCGTATGTGTGTGTGTGACCATGATGACGTGTGTGTGTGAGAGACCATGATGACGTGTGTGTGTGTGTGTGACCATGATGACGTGTGTGTGTGTGTGACCATGATGGCGTGTGTGTGTGTGTGTGAGAGACCATGATGACGTGTGTGTGTGTGTGAGAGACCATGATGACGTGTGTGTGTGACCATGATGACGTGTGTGTGTGAGACCATGATGACGTGTGTGTGTGAGACCATGATGACGTGTGTGTGTGAGACCATGATGACGTGTGTGTGAGACCATGATGACGTGTGTGTGTGTGTGTGAGACCATGATGACGTGTGTGTGTGTGTTTGTGTGTGAGACCATGATGACGTGTGTGTGTGTGTGTGAGACCATGATGACGTGTGTGTGTGTGTGTGTGTGTGTGAGACCATGATGACGTGTGTGTGTGTGTGTGTGAGACCATGATGACGTGTGTGTGTGTGTGAGACCATGATGACGTGTGTGTGTGTGTGTGAGAGACCATGATGACGTGTGTGTGTGTGTGTGTGTGAGACCATGATGACGTGTGTGTGTGTGTGAGACCATGATGACGTGTGTGTGTGTGTGTGAGAGAGACCATGATGACGTGTGTGTGTGTGAGACCATGATGACGTGTGTGTGTGTGAGACCATGATGACGTGTGTGTGTGTGTGTGACCATGATGACGTGTGTGTTTGTGAGACCATGATGACGTGTGTGTGTGTGTGTGACCATGATGACGTGTGTGTGTGTGTGTGAGACCGTGATGACGTAATTGTATGTGACCGTGATGACGTGTGTGTGTGTGACCGTGATGACGTGTGTGTGAGACCATGATGACGTGTGTGTTTGTGTGTGTGTGTGTGTGTGTGACCGTGATGACGTAATTGTATGTGACCATGATGACGTGTGTGTGTGTGTGTGTGTGTGTGTGTGTGACCGTGATGACGTAATTGTATGTGACCATGATGACGTGTGTGTGTGTGTGTGTATGAGACCATGATGACGTGTGTGTGTGTGTGTGTGTATGTGTGTGAGACCATGATGACGTGTGTGTGTGTGTGTGTGTGTGTGTGAGACCATGATGAAGTGTGTGTGTGTGTGTGAGAGACCATGATGACGTGTGTGTGTGTGTGTGTGTGAGACCATGATGACGTGTGTGTGTGACCATGATGACGTGTGTGTGTGTGTGTGTGTGTGAGACCATGATGACGTGTGTGTGTGACCATGATGACGTGTGTGTGTGACCATGATGACGTGTGTGTGTGTGACCATGATGACGTGTGTGTGTGTGTGAGACCATGATGACGTGTGTGTGTGTGTGTGTGAGACCATGATGACGTGTGTATGTGTGTGTGTGTGAGACCATGATGACGTGTGTGTGTGAGACCATGATGACGTGTGTGTGTGAGACCATGATGACGTGTGTGTGTGAGACCATGATGACGTGTGTGTGTGTGTGAGACCATGATGACGTGTGTGTGTGTGAGAGACCATGATGACGTGTGTGTGAGACCATGATGGCGTGTGTGTGTGTGTGAGAGACCATGATGACGTGTGTGTGAGACCATGATGGCGTGTGTGTGTGTGTGTGTGAGACCATGATGACGTGTGTGTGTGAGACCATGATGACGTGTGTGTGTGTGTGAGACCATGATGACGTGTGTGTGTGTGTGTGTGAGAGACCATGATGATGTGTGTGTGACCATGATGATGTGTGTGTGAGACCATGATGACGTGTGTGTGTGTGTGTGTGAGACCATGATGGCGTGTGTGTGTGTGTGTGTGAGACCATGATGACGTGTGTGTGTGTGTGTGACCATGATGACGTATGTGTGTGTGTGAGAGACCATGATGACGTGTGTGTGTGTGTGAGAGACCATGATGATGTGTGTGTGACCATGATGATGTGTGTGTGAGACCATGATGACGTGTGTGTGAGAGACCATGATGACGTGTGTGTGTGTGTGTGTGTGAGACCATGATGACGTGTGTGTGTGTGTGAGAGACCATGATGATGTGTGTGTGACCATGATGATGTGTGTGTGAGACCATGATGACGTGTGTGTGTGTGTGTGTGTGAGACCATGATGGCGTGTGTGTGTGTGTGTGTGTGTGACCATGATGACGTGTGTGTGTGTGTGTGTGAGACCATGATGACGTGTGTGTGTGTGTGAGACCATGATGACGTATGTGTGTGTGTGAGAGACCATGATGACGTGTGTGTGTGTGTGTGTGTGAGACCATGATGACGTGTGTGTGTGTGTGAGACCATGATGACGTGTGTGTGTGAGTGTGAGAGACCATGATGACGTGTGTGTGTGAGACCATGATGACGTGTGTGTGTGTGTGAGACCATGATGACGTGTGTGTGTGAGTGTGAGAGACCATGATGACGTGTGTGTGTGTGTGAGACCATGATGACGTGTGTGTGTGAGACCATGATGACGTGTGTGTGAGACCATGATGACGTGTGTGTGTGTGTGTGTGTGAGACCATGATGACGTGTGTGTGTGAGACCATGATGACGTGTGTGTGTGAGACCATGATGACGTGTGTGTGAGACCATGATGACGTGTGTGTGTGTGTGTGTGAGACCATGATGACGTGTGTGTGTGAGACCATGATGACGTGTGTGTGTGAGACCATGATGACGTGTGTGTGTGAGACCATGATGACGTGTGTGTGTGTGAGACCATGATGACGTGTGTCTGTGAGACCATGATGACGTGTGTGTGTGTGTGAGACCATGATGACGTGTGTGTGTGTGTGTGTGAGACCATGATGACGTGTGTGTGTGAGACCATGATGACGTGTGTGTGAGACCATGATGACGTGTGTGTGTGTGTGTGTGAGACCATGATGACGTGTGTGTGTGTGTGTGTGTGAGACCATGATGACGTGTGTGTGTGTGTGTGAGAGACCATGATGACGTGTGTGTGTGTGTGTGTGTGAGACCATGATGACGTGTGTGTGTGTGTGTGTGTGAGACCATGATGACGTGTGTGTGACCATGATGATGTGTGTGTGAGACCATGATGACGTGTGTGTGTGTGTGAGACCATGATGACGTGTGTGTGTGTGTGTGTGAGAGACCATGATGATGTGTGTGTGACCATGATGATGTGTGTGTGAGACCATGATGACGTGTGTGTGTGTGTGTGTGAGACCATGATGGCGTGTGTGTGTGTGTGTGTGAGACCATGATGACGTGTGTGTGTGTGTGAGACCATGATGACGTGTGTGTGTGAGTGTGAGAGACCATGATGACGTGTGTGTGAGACCATGATGACGTGTGTGTGTGTGTGAGACCATGATGACGTGTGTGAGTGTGAGAGACCATGATGACGTGTGTGTGTGAGACCATGATGACGTGTGTGTGAGACCATGATGACGTGTGTGTGTGTGTGTGTGAGACCATGATGACGTGTGTGTGTGAGACCATGATGACGTGTGTGTGTGTGAGACCATGATGACGTGTGTCTGTGAGACCATGATGACGTGTGTGTGTGTGTGTGAGAGACCATGATGACGTGTGTGTGTGAGACCATGATGACGTGTGTGTGTGTGTGTGTGTGAGAGACCATGATGACGTGTGTGTGTGAGACCATGATGACGTGTGTGTGTGTGACCATGATGACGTGTGTGTGTGTGTGACCATGATGACGTGTGTGTGTGTGTGTGAGACCATGATGACGTGTGTGTGAGACCATGATGACGTGTGTGTGTGAGACCATGATGACGTGTGTGTGTGTGTGTGAGACCATGATGACGTGTGTGTGTGAGACCATGATGACGTGTGTGTGTGACCATGATGACGTGTGTGTGTGTGTGTGAGACCATGATGACGTGTGTGTGTGAGACCATGATGACGTGTGTGTGAGACCATGATGACGTGTGTGTGTGTGTGTGACCATGATGACGTGTGTGTGTGAGACCATGATGACGTGTGTGTGAGAGACCATGATGACGTGTGTGTGTGAGACCATGATGACGTGTGTGTGTGTGACCATGATGACGTGTGTGTGTGTGTGACCATGATGACGTGTGTGTGTGTGTGTGAGAGACCATGATGACGTGTGTGTGTGTGTGAGAGACCATGATGACGTGTGTGTGTGTGTGTGTGTGTGTGTGTGAGAGACCATGATGACGTGTGTGTGTGTGTGTGTGTGTGTGAGAGACCATGATGACGTGTGTGTGTGTGAGAGACCATGATGACGTGTGTGTGTGTGAGAGACCATGATGACGTGTGTGTGTGAGACCATGATGACGTGTGTGTGTGAGACCATGATGACGTGTGTGTGTGAGACCATGATGACGTGTGTGTGAGAGACCATGATGACGTGTGTGTGTGAGACCATGATGACGTGTGTGTGAGACCATGATGACGTGTGTGTGTGACCATGATGACGTGTGTGTGTGTGTTTGAGAGACCATGATGACGTGTGTGTGTGTGTGTGTGTGTGTGAGAGACCATGATGACGTGTGTGTGTGTGTGTGAGACCATGATGACGTGTGTGTGAGAGACCATGATGACGTGTGTGTGAGACCATGATGACGTGTGTGTGTGACCATGATGACGTGTGTGTGTGTGTTTGAGAGACCATGATGACGTGTGTGTGTGTGTGTGTGTGAGAGACCATGATGACGTGTGTGTGTGTCAGAGACCATGATGACGTGTGTGTGTGTGTGAGAGACCATGATGACGTGTGTGTGTGACCATGATGACGTGTGTGTGTGAGAGACCATGATGACGTGTGTGTGTGTGACCATGATGACGTGTGTGTGTGTGAGAGACCATGATGACGTGTGTGTGTGTGACCATGATGACGTGTGTGTTTGAGAGACCATGATGACGTGTGTGTGTGTGTGAGAGACCATGATGACGTGTGTGTGTGACCATGATGACCTGTGTGTGTGAGAGACCATGATGACGTGTGTGTGTGTGACCATGATGACGTGTGTGTGTGTGAGAGACCATGATGACGTGTGTGTGTGTGACCATGATGACGTGTGTGTGTGAGAGACCATGATGACGTGTGTGTGTGAGACCATGATGACGTGTGTCTGTGAGACCATGATGACGTGTGTGTGTGTGTGAGACCATGATGACGTGTGTGTGTGAGTGTGAGAGACCATGATGACGTGTGTGTGTGAGACCATGATGACGTGTGTCTGTGAGACCATGATGACGTGTGTGTGTGTGTGAGACCATGATGACGTGTGTGTGTGAGTGTGAGAGACCATGATGACGTGTGTGTGTGTGTGAGAGACCATGATGACGTGTGTGTGTGTGAGAGACCATGATGACGTGTGTGTGTGAGACCATGATGACGTGTGTGTGTGAGACCATGATGACGTGTGTGTGTGTGAGAGACCATGATGACGTGTGTGTGTGTGTGAGACCATGATGACGTGTGTGTGTGTGTGAGACCATGATGACGTGTGTGTGTGAGACCATGATGACGTGTGTGTGTGTGTGAGACCATGATGACGTGTGTGTGTGAGACCATGATGACGTGTGTGTGTGAGACCATGATGACGTGTGTGTGTGAGACCATGATGACGTGTGTGTGTGACCATGATGACGTGTGTGTGTGTGTGTGTGTGACCATGATGACGTGTGTGTGTGAGAGACCATGATGACGTATGTGTGTGTGTGAGAGACCATGATGACGTGTGTGTGTGTGAGAGACCATGATGACGTGTGTGTGTGTGTGTGTGTGAGACCATGATGGCGTGTGTGTGTGTGTGTGAGACCATGATGATGTGTGTGTGTGTGTGTGTGTGAGACCATGATGGCGTGTGTGTGTGTGTGTGAGACCATGATGACGTGTGTGTGTGTGAGAGACCATGATGATGTGTGTGTGTGTGTGTGTGTGAGACCATGATGACGTGTGTGTGTGTGAGAGACCATGATGATGTGTGTGTGTGTGTGTGTGTGAGACCATGATGGCGTGTGTGTGTGTGTGTGAGACCATGATGACGTGTGTGTGTGTGTGTGAGACCATGATGACGTATGTGTGTGTGTGTGTGTGAGACCATGATGACGTGTGTGTGTGTGTGTGTGTGAGACCATGATGACGTGTGTGTGTGTGTGTGAGACCATGATGACGTGTGTGTGTGTGTGTGTGTGAGACCATGATGACGTGTGTGTGAGAGACCATGATGATGTGTGTGTGACCATGATGATGTGTGTGTGAGACCATGATGACGTGTGTGTGTGTGTGTGTGAGACCATGATGGCGTGTGTGTGTGTGTGAGACCATGATGACGTATGTGTGTGTGTGAGAGACCATGATGACGTGTGTGTGTGTGTGAGAGACCATGATGACGTGTGTGTGTGTGTGTGTGTGACCATGATGACGTGTGTGTGTGTGTGTGTGAGACCATGATGACGTGTGTGTGTGTGTGAGACCATGATGATTTGTGTGTGACCATGATGATGTGTGTGTGAGACCATGATGACGTATGTGTGTGTGTGTGACCATGATGACGTGTGTGTGTGTGTGTGTGAGACCATGATGGCGTGTGTGTGTGTGTGTGAGACCATGATGACGTGTGTGTGTGTGTGAGACCATGATGGCGTGTGTGTGTGTGTGTGTGTGAGACCATGATGACGTGTGTGTGAGACCATGATGACGTGTGTGTGTGTGTGAGAGACCATGATGATGTGTGTGTGACCATGATGATGTGTGTGTGAGACCATGATGACGTGTGTGTGTGTGTGTGTGTGAGACCATGATGGCGTGTGTGTGTGTGTGTGTGTGACCATGATGACGTGTGTGTGTGTGTGTGTGACCATGATGACGTATGTGTGTGTGTGTGTGACCATGATGACGTGTGTGTGTGTGTGTGTGTGACCATGATGACGTATGTGTGTGTGTGAGAGACCATGATGACGTGTGTGTGTGTGTGTGTGTGAGACCATGATGACGTGTGTGTGTGTGTGTGAGACCATGATGACGTATGTGTGTGTGTGAGAGACCATGATGACGTGTGTGTGTGTGTGTGTGTGTGAGACCATGATGGCGTGTGTGTGTGTGTGTGTGTGTGACCATGATGACGTGTGTGTGTGTGTGTGAGAGACCATGATGACGTGTGTGTGTGTGTGTGTGTGAGACCATGATGGCGTGTGTGTGTGTGTGTGTGTGTGAGACCATGATGGCGTGTGTGTGTGTGTGTGTGTGTGACCATGATGACGTGTGTGTGTGTGTGTGTGAGAGACCATGATGACGTGTGTGTGTGTGTGTGTGTGAGACCATGATGACGTGTGTGTGTGTGTGTGAGACCATGATGACGTATGTGTGTGTGTGAGAGACCATGATGACGTGTGTGTGTGTGTGTGTGTGAGACCATGATGACGTGTGTGTGTGTGTGAGAGACCATGATGATGTGTGTGTGACCATGATGATGTGTGTGTGTGTGTGTGTGAGACCATGATGATGTGTGTGTGAGACCATGATGGCGTGTGTGTGTGTGTGTGTGTGAGACCATGATGACGTGTGTGTGTGTGTGTGTGTGAGACCATGATGGCGTGTGTGTGTGTGTGTGTGTGAGACCATGATGGCGTGTGTGTGTGTGTGTGTGAGACCATGATGGCGTGTGTGTGTGTGTGTGTGTGAGACCATGATGACGTATGTGTGTGTGTGAGAGACCATGATGACGTGTGTGTGTGTGTGTGTGAGACCATGATGACGTGTGTGTGTGTGTGAGAGACCATGATGATGTGTGTGTGACCATGATGATGTGTGTGTGTGTGTGAGACCATGATGATGTGTGTGTGAGACCATGATGACGTATGTGTGTGTGTGAGAGACCATGATGACGTGTGTGTGTGTGTGTGTGTGAGACCATGATGACGTGTGTGTGTGTGTGAGACCATGATGATGTGTGTGAGACCATGATGACGTGTGTGTGTGTGTGAGACCATGATGACGTATGTGTGTGTGTGAGAGACCATGATGACGTGTGTGTGTGTGTGTGTGTGTGACCATGATGACGTGTGTGTGTGTGTGTGTGTGTGTGACCATGATGACGTGTGTGTGTGTGTGAGACCATGATGACGTGTGTGTTAGTGTGAGACCATGATGACGTATGTGTGTGTGTGAGAGACCATGATGACGTGTGTGTGTGTGTGTGTGTGAGACCATGATGACGTGTGTGTGTGTGTGAGACCATGATGACGTATGTGTGTGTGTGAGAGACCATGATGACGTGTGTGTGTGTGTGTGTGTGAGACCATGATGACGTGTGTGTGTGTGTGTGTGTGTGAGACCATGATGACGTGTGTGTGTGTGTGAGACCATGATGACGTATGTGTGTGTGTGAGACCATGATGACGTATGTGTGTGTGTGAGAGACCATGATGACGTGTGTGTGTGTGTGTGTGTGAGACCATGATGACGTGTGTGTGTGTGTGTGTGTGTGAGACCATGATGACGTGTGTGTGTGTGTGAGACCATGATGACGTGTGTGTGTGTGTGAGACCATGATGACGTATGTGTGTGTGTGAGAGACCATGATGACGTGTGTGTGTGTGTGTGTGTGAGACCATGATGACGTGTGTGTGTGTGTGTGTGTGTGAGACCATGATGACGTGTGTGTGTGTGAGAGACCATGATGACGTGTGTGTGTGTGTGTGTGAGAGACCATGATGACGTATGTGTGTGTGTGAGAGACCATGATGACGTGTGTGTGTGTGTGTGTGAGAGACCATGATGATGTGTGTGTGACCATGATGATGTGTGTGTGAGACCATGATGACGTGTGTGTGTGTGTGTGTGTGAGACCATGATGGCGTGTGTGTGTGTGTGAGACCATGATGACGTGTGTGTGTGTGTGAGACCATGATGACGTATGTGTGTGTGTGAGACCATGATGACGTGTGTGTGTGTGTGAGACCATGATGGCGTGTGTGTGTGTGTGTGTGAGACCATGATGACGTGTGTGTGTGTGTGAGACCATGATGACGTGTGTGTGTGTGAGAGACCATGATGACGTGTGTGTGAGACCATGATGGCGTGTGTGTGTGTGTGTGAGACCATGATGACGTGTGTGTGAGACCATGATGGCGTGTGTGTGTGTGTGAGAGACCATGATGACCTGTGTGTGAGACCATGATGGCGTGTGTGTGAGACCATGATGGCGTGTGTGTGTGTGTGTGAGAGACCATGATGACGTGTGTGTGTGTGAGACCATGATGACGTGTGTGTGTGAGAGACCATGATGGCGTATGTGTGTGTGTGACCATGATGACGTGTGTGTGTGAGAGACCATGATGACGTGTGTGTGTGTGTGACCATGATGACGTGTGTGTGTGTGTGACCATGATGGCGTGTGTGTGTGTGTGTGAGAGACCATGATGACGTGTGTGTGTGTGTGAGAGACCATGATGACGTGTGTGTGAGACCATGATGGCGTATGTGTGTGTGTGAGAGACCATGATGACGTGTGTGTGTGTGTGTGTGAGAGACCATGATGACGTGTGTGTGTGTGTGTGAGAGACCATGATGACGTGTGTGTGTGT
Organism: Telmatherina bonti; assembly: GCF_933228915.1. Classification (NCBI taxonomy): domain Eukaryota; kingdom Metazoa; phylum Chordata; class Actinopteri; order Atheriniformes; family Telmatherinidae; genus Telmatherina; species Telmatherina bonti. Next base: position 41,027,192 of record NC_136612.1, read on the forward strand.
GTGAGAGACCATGATGACGTGTGTGTGTGTGTGAGACCATGATGACGTGTGTGTGTGTGTGTGTGAGAGACCATGATGACGTGTGTGTGTGTGTGTGAGAGACCATGATGACGTGTGTGTGTGTGTGAGAGACCATGATGACGTGTGTGTGTGTGTGACCATGATGACGTGTGTGTGTGTGTGTGAGACCATGATGACGTGTGTGTGTGTGTGTGAGACCATGATGACGTGTGTGTGTGTGTGAGACCATGATGACGTGTGTGTGTGAGACCATGATGACGTGTGTGTGTGAGAGACCATGATGGCGTATGTGTGTGTGTGTGTGAGAGACCATGATGGCGTATGTGTGTGTGTGTGTGAGAGACCATGATGACGTGTGTGTGTGTGTGAGACCATGATGACGTGTGTGTGTGTGTGTGAGAGAGACCATGATGACGTGTGTGTGTGAGACCATGATGACGTGTGTGTGTGAGAGACCATGATGGCGTATGTGTGTGTGTGTGTGAGAGACCATGATGGCGTATGTGTGTGTGTGTGTGTGAGACCATGATGACGTGTGTGTGTGTGAGACCATGATGACGTGTGTGTGTGTGTGTGTGACCATGATGACGTGTGTGTTTGTGTGTGTGTGTGAGACCGTGATGACGTAATTGTATGTGACCATGATGACGTGTGTGTGAGACCATGATGACGTGTGTGTGTGACCGTGATGACGTGTGTGTGTGTGACCGTGATGACGTGTGTGTGAGACCATGATGACGTGTGTGTTTGTGTGTGTGTGTGTGTGACCGTGATGACGTAATTGTATGTGACCATGATGACGTGTGTGTGTGTGTGTGTGTGTGACCGTGATGACGTAATTGTATGTGACCATGATGACGTGTGTGTGTGTGTGTGTGTGTGTGTATGAGACCATGATGACGTGTGTGTGTGTGTGTGTGAGACCATGATGACGTGTGTGTGTGTGTGTGTGAGACCATGATGACGTGTGTGTGTGACCATGATGACGTGTGTGTGTGTGTGTGAGACCATGATGACGTGTGTGTGTGTGTGTGTGTGTGAGACCATGATGACGTGTGTGTGTGACCATGATGACGTGTGTGTGTGACCATGATGACGTGTGTGTGTGTGACCATGATGACGTGTGTGTGTGTGTGAGACCATGATGACGTGTGTGTGTGTGTGTGTGAGACCATGATGACGTGTGTGTGTGTGTGTGTGTGTGAGACCATGATGACGTGTGTGTGTGAGACCATGATGACGTGTGTGTGTGAGACCATGATGACGTGTGTGTGTGAGACCATGATGACGTGTGTGTGTGTGTGAGACCATGATGACGTGTGTGTGTGAGACCATGATGACGTGTGTGTGTGTGTGTCTCCAGCTGACTCGATCGGGAATGTCTGGCAGTAAGGCGCTGGGCGGGGGGCCCGGCGGCGGCGGCGGGGCGCGGCGCCGGAGGACCCGGTGCCGGCGCTGCCAGGCCTGCATGAGGACGGAGTGCGGCGAGTGCCACTTCTGTAAGGACATGAAGAAGTTCGGAGGACCCGGCCGGATGAAGCAGTCCTGTCTGCTGAGGCAGTGCACGGCGGTGAGACACGTGCACACACACACACACACACACACACACAGCAGGTGTCACCCAGTCCAGATCAGATCCAGTACAGATCCAGTACAGGTCCAGTACAGGTCCAGATCCAGTACAGGTCCAGTACAGATCCAGTACAGATCCAGTACAGCTCCAGATCCAGTCCAAAACCAGTCCAGATCCAGTCCAGATCCAGTCCAGGTCCAGTCCAGATCCAGTCCAGCTCCAGATCCAGTACAGGTCCAGTCCAGCTCCAGATCCAGTCCAGGTCCAGTACAGCTCCAGATCCAGAACAGATCCAGTCCAGGTCCAGTACAGGTCCAGTACAGGTCCAGTACAGGTCCAGACCAGATCCCGTACAGGTCCAGATCCAGTCCAGATCCAGTCCAGGTCCAGATCCAGTGCAGATCCAGTCCAGGTCTAGTACAGATCCAGTCCAGGTCCAGTACAGATCCAGTACAGGTCCAGATCCAGTCCAGGTTCGGATCAGATCCAGTACAGATCCAGTCCAGGTTCAGTCCAGGTCCAGTCCAGGTCTAGATCCAGTACAGGTCCAGTACGTCTCAAGATCCAGTCCAGATCCAGTCCAGGTCCAGATCCAGTAAAGAACCAGTCCAGGTCCAGTACAGGTCCAGTCCAGGTCCAGGTCCAGTACAGGTCCAGTACGGCTCCAGATCCAGTACAGAGCCAGTCCAGCTCCAGATCCAGTACAGATCCAGTCCAGGTCCAGTACAGATCCAGAACAGATCCAGGTCCAGTCCAGGTCCAGTCCATGTCCAGTACAGGTCCAGTCCAGATTCAGTACAGGCCCAGATCCAGTCCAGGTCCAGTCCAGGTCCAGATCCACTACAGGTCCAGCACAGATCCAGCACAGATCCAGTACAGGTCCAGATCCAGTCCAGATCCAGTCTAGGTCCAGTCCAGGTCCAGTTCAGGTCCAGCATAGATCCAGTCCAGGTCCAGATCCAGTCCAGGTCCAGATCCAGTAAAGAACCAGTCCAGGTCCAGTACAGGTCCAGTACAGCTCCAGATCCAGTACAGAGCCAGTCCAGCTCCAGATCCAGTCCAGATCCAGTCCAAAACCAGTCCAGATCCAGTCCAGATCCAGTCCAGGTCCAGTCCAGATCCAGTACAGCTCCAGATCCAGTACAGCTCCAGATCCAGAACAGATCCAGTCCAGGTCCAGTACAGGTCCAGTACAGGTCCAGTACAGGTCCAGACCAGATCCAGTACAGGTCCAGTACAGGTCCAGTACAGATCCAGTCCAGGTCCAGTACAGATCCAGAACAGGTCCAGTACAGGTCCAGATCCAGTCCAGGTCCAGTCCAGGTCCAGGTCCACTACAGGTCCAGTACAGGTCCAGTACAGATCCAGTAAAAGTCCAGTCCAGATTCAGTCCAGGTCCAGTCCAGGTCCAGTCCAGGTCCAGTACAGATCCAGTCCAGGTCCAGATCCAGATCCAGTCCAAGTCCAGATCCAGTGCAGATCCAGTCCAGGTCCAGTACAGATCCAGTACAGGTCCAGATCCAGTCCAGGTTCGGATCAGATCCAGTACAGATCCAGTGCAGGTTCAGTCCAGGTCCAGTCCAGGTCCAGATCCAGTACAGGTCCAGTACGTCTCAAGATCCAGTCCAGATCCAGTCCAGGTCCAGATCCACTAAAGAACTAGTCCAGGTCCAGTACAGGTCCAGTACAGGTCCAGTCCAGGTCCAGGTCCAGTACAGGTCCAGTACGGCTCCAGATCCAGTACAGAGCCAGTCCAGGTCCAGATCAAGTCCAGATCCAGTCCAGGTCTAGTACAGCTCCAGATCCAGTACAGATCCAGTCCAGGTCCAGTACAGATCCAGGTCCAGTCCAGATCCAGTCCAGGTCCAGTCCATGTCCAGTACAGGTCCAGTCCAGATTCAGTACAGGCCCAGATCCAGTCCAGGTCCAGTCCAGGTCCAGTCCAGGTCCAGTCCAGGTCCAGATCCACTACAGATCCAGTACAGGTCCAGATCCAGTCCAGATCCAGTCCAGGTCCAGTCCAGGTCCAGTCCAGGTCCAGTTCAGGTCCAGCATAGATCCAGTCCAGGTCCAGATCCAGTCCAGGTCCAGGTCCAGATCCAGTAAAGAACCAGTCCAGGTCCAGTACAGGTCCAGATCCAGTAAAGATCCAGTACAGGTCCACTAAAAGTCCAGTACAGGTCCAGTACAGATCCAGTCCAGGTCCAGATCCAGTCCAGATCCAGTCCAGGTCTAGTACAGCTCCAGATCCAGTCCAGATCCAGTCCAGGTCCAGATCCAGTCCAGGTCCAGTCCAGATCCAGTCCAGGTCCAGATCCAGTCCAGATCCAGTCCAGGTCTAGTACAGCTCCAGATCCAGTACAGGTCCAGCACAGATCCAGTACAGGTCCAATAAAAGTCCAGTACAGGTCCAGTACAGATCCAGTCCAGGTCCAGATCCAGTCCAGATCCAGTCCAGGTCTAGTACAGCTCCAGATCCAGTACAGATCCAGTACAGGTCCAGTACAGATCCAGTCCAGGTCCAGTACAGATCCAGAACAGGTCCAGTACAGGTCCAGATCCAGTCCAGGTCCAGTCCAGGTCCAGGTCCACTACAGGTCCAGTACAGGTCCAGTACAGATCCAGTAAAAGTCCAGTCCAGATTCAGTCCAGGTCCAGTCCAGGTCCAGTCCAGGTCCAGTCCAGGTCCAGTACAGATCCAGTCCAGGTCCAGATCCAGATCCAGTCCAAGTCCAGATCCAGTGCAGATCCAGTCCAGGTCCAGTACAGATCCAGTACAGGTCCAGATCCAGTCCAGGTTCGGATCAGATCCAGTACAGATCCAGTGCAGGTTCAGTCCAGGTCCAGTCCAGGTCCAGATCCAGTACAGGTCCAGTACGTCTCAAGATCCAGTCCAGATCCAGTCCAGGTCCAGATCCACTAAAGAACTAGTCCAGGTCCAGTACAGGTCCAGTACAGGTCCAGTCCAGGTCCAGGTCCAGTACAGGTCCAGTACGGCTCCAGATCCAGTACAGAGCCAGTCCAGGTCCAGATCAAGTCCAGATCCAGTCCAGGTCTAGTACAGCTCCAGATCCAGTACAGATCCAGTCCAGGTCCAGTACAGATCCAGGTCCAGTCCAGATCCAGTCCAGGTCCAGTCCATGTCCAGTACAGGTCCAGTCCAGATTCAGTACAGGCCCAGATCCAGTCCAGGTCCAGTCCAGGTCCAGTCCAGGTCCAGTCCAGGTCCAGATCCACTACAGATCCAGTACAGGTCCAGATCCAGTCCAGATCCAGTCCAGGTCCAGTCCAGGTCCAGTCCAGGTCCAGTTCAGGTCCAGCATAGATCCAGTCCAGGTCCAGATCCAGTCCAGGTCCAGGTCCAGATCCAGTAAAGAACCAGTCCAGGTCCAGTACAGGTCCAGATCCAGTAAAGATCCAGTACAGGTCCACTAAAAGTCCAGTACAGGTCCAGTACAGATCCAGTCCAGGTCCAGATCCAGTCCAGATCCAGTCCAGGTCTAGTACAGCTCCAGATCCAGTCCAGATCCAGTCCAGGTCCAGATCCAGTCCAGGTCCAGTCCAGATCCAGTCCAGGTCCAGATCCAGTCCAGATCCAGTCCAGGTCTAGTACAGCTCCAGATCCAGTACAGGTCCAGCACAGATCCAGTACAGGTCCAATAAAAGTCCAGTACAGGTCCAGTACAGATCCAGTCCAGGTCCAGATCCAGTCCAGATCCAGTCCAGGTCTAGTACAGCTCCAGATCCAGTACAGGTCCAGCACAGATCCAGTACAGGTCCAATAAAAGTCCAGTACAGGTCCAGTACAGATCCAGTCCAGGTCCAGATCCAGTCCAGATCCAGTCCAGGTCTAGTACAGCTCCAGATCCAGTACAGATCCAGTACAGGTCCAGTACAGGTCCAGATCAGATCCAGTACAGGTCCAGTCCAGATCAGATCCAGTACAGATCCAGTCCAGGTCTAGTACAGATCCAGTCCAGGTCCAGTCCAGATCCAGTACTTATCCAGTACAGGTCCAGATCCTGTACAGGTCCAGTACAGGTCCATTACAGGTCCAGATCCTGTACAGGTCCAGTCCAGGTCCAGTCCAGGCCCAGTACAGATCCAGTACAGATCCAGATCCAGTCCAGATCCAATCCAGGTCTAGTACAGCTCCAGATCCAGTACAGATCCAGTACAGGTCCAGCACAGATCCAGTCTAGGTCCAGTACAGGTCCAGTCCAGGTCCAGTACAGGTCCAGTACAGGTCCAGCACAGATCCAGTACAGGTCCAGTACAGGTCCAGTACAGGTCCAGTAAAAGTCCAGATCCAGTCCAGGTCCAGTACAGGTCCTGTCCAGGTCCAGTACAGATCCAGAACCGATCCAGTCCAGATCCAGTCCAGGTCCAGTCCATGTCCAGTACAGGTCCAGTCCAGATTCAGTACAGGTCCAGATCCAGTACAGGTCCAGCATAGATCCAGTCCAGGTCCAGTACAGGTCCAGATCCAGTCAGGTGCAATACAGGTCCAGATCCAGTCCAGATCCAGTACAGGTCCAGATCCAGATCAGATCCAGTCCAGGTCCAGATCCAGTACAGATCCAATACAGGTCCAGATCCAGTACAGGTCCAGATCCAGTACAGATCCAGTACAGGTCCAGATCCAGTACAGATCCCGTACAGGTCCAGATCTAGTACAGGTCCAGTACAGGTCCAGATCCAGTACAGGTCCAGATCCAGTACAGATCTAGTACAGGTCCAGATCCAGTCCAGATCCAGTACAGATCCAGTCCAGGTCCAGTACAGGTCCAGTCCAGGTCCAGATCCACTACAGATCCAGCACAGATCCAGCACAGATCCAGTACAGATCCAGTACAGGTCCAGTCCAGGTCCAGGTCCAGTACAGATCCAGTATAAAGTCCAGTCCAGATTCAGTACAGGTCCAGTCCAGATCCGGTACAGATCCAGTACAGGTCTAGATCCAGTCCAGGTCCAGTCCAGGTCCAGATCCACTACAGGTCCAGCACAGATCCAGCACAGATCCAGTCCAGGTCCAGATCCAGTCCAGGTCCAGTCCAGGTCCAGTACAGCTCCAGATCCAGTCCAGGTCCAGATCCAGTCCAGGTCCAGATCCAGTCCAGGTCCAGTCCAGGTCCATTCCAGGTCCAGATCCAGTCCAGATCCAGTACAGGTCCAGACCAGGTCCAGATCCAGTAAAGAACCAGTACAGGTCCAGATCCAGTACAGGTCCAGTACAGATCCAGATCCAGTCCAGATCCAATACAGGTCCAGCACAGATCCAGCACAGATCCAGTACAGGTCCAGATCCAGTCCAGATCCAGTCTAGGTCCAGTCCAGGTCCAGTTCAGGTCCAGCATAGATCCAGTCCAGGTCCAGATCCAGTCCAGGTCCAGATCCAGTAAAGAACCAGTCCAGGTCCAGTACAGGTCCAGTACAGCTCCAGATCCAGTCCAGATCCAGTCCAAAACCAGTCCAGATCCAGTCCAGATCCAGTCCAGGTCCAGTCCAGATCCAGTACAGCTCCAGATCCAGAACAGATCCAGTCCAGGTCCAGTACAGGTCCAGTACAGGTCCAGACCAGATCCAGTACAGGTCCAGTACAGGTCCAGTACAGATCCAGTCCAGGTCCAGTACAGATCCAGAACAGGTCCAGTACAGGTCCAGATCCAGTCCAGGTCCAGTCCAGATCCAGGTCCACTACAGGTCCAGTACAGGTCCAGTACAGATCCAGTAAAAGTCCAGTCCAGATTCAGTCCAGGTCCAGTCCAGGTCCAGTCCAGGTCCAGTACAGATCCAGTCCAGGTCCAGATCCAGATCCAGTCCAAGTCCAGATCCAGTGCAGATCCAGTCCAGGTCCAGTACAGATCCAGTACAGGTCCAGATCCAGTCCAGGTTCGGATCAGATCCAGTACAGATCCAGTGCAGGTTCAGTCCAGATCCAGTACAGGTCCAGTACGTCTCAAGATCCAGTCCAGATCCAGTCCAGGTCCAGATCCACTAAAGAACTAGTCCAGGTCCAGTACAGGTCCAGTACAGGTCCAGTCCAGGTCCAGGTCCAGTACAGGTCCAGTACGGCTCCAGATCCAGTACAGAGCCAGTCCAGGTCCAGATCAAGTCCAGATCCAGTCCAGGTCTAGTACAGCTCCAGATCCAGTACAGATCCAGTCCAGGTCCAGTACAGATCCAGGTCCAGTCCAGATCCAGTCCAGGTCCAGTCCATGTCCAGTACAGGTCCAGTCCAGATTCAGTACAGGCCCAGATCCAGTCCAGGTCCAGTCCAGGTCCAGTCCAGGTCCAGTCCAGGTCCAGATCCACTACAGATCCAGTACAGGTCCAGATCCAGTCCAGATCCAGTCCAGGTCCAGTCCAGGTCCAGTCCAGGTCCAGCATAGATCCAGTCCAGGTCCAGATCCAGTCCAGGTCCAGGTCCAGATCCAGTAAAGATCCAGTCCAGGTCCAGATCCAGTCCAGATCCAGTCCAGGTCTAGTACAGCTCCAGATCCAGTCCAGATCCAGTCCAGGTCCAGATCCAGTCCAGGTCCAGTCCAGATCCAGTCCAGGTCCAGATCCAGTCCAGATCCAGTCCAGGTCTAGTACAGCTCCAGATCCAGTACAGGTCCAGCACAGATCCAGTACAGGTCCAATAAAAGTCCAGTACAGGTCCAGTACAGATCCAGTCCAGGTCCAGATCCAGTCCAGATCCAGTCCAGGTCTAGTACAGCTCCAGATCCAGTACAGATCCAGTACAGATCCAGTACAGGTCCAGTACAGGTCCAGATCAGATCCAGTACAGGTCCAGTCCAGATCAGATCCAGTACAGATCCAGTCCAGGTCTAGTACAGATCCAGTCCAGGTCCAGTCCAGATCCAGTACTTATCCAGTACAGGTCCAGATCCTGTACAGGTCCAGTACAGGTCCATTACAGGTCCAGATCCTGTACAGGTCCAGTCCAGGTCCAGATCCACTACAGGTCCAGCACAGATCCAGCACAGATCCAGTCCAGGTCCAGATCCAGTCCAGGTCCAGTCCAGGTCCAGTACAGCTCCAGATCCAGTCCAGGTCCAGATCCAGTCCAGGTCCAGATCCAGTCCAGGTCCAGTCCAGGTCCATTCCAGGTCCAGATCCAGTCCAGATCCAGTACAGGTCCAGACCAGGTCCAGATCCAGTAAAGAACCAGTACAGGTCCAGATCCAGTACAGGTCCAGTACAGATCCAGATCCAGTCCAGATCCAATACAGGTCCAGCACAGATCCAGCACAGATCCAGTACAGGTCCAGATCCAGTCCAGATCCAGTCTAGGTCCAGTCCAGGTCCAGTTCAGGTCCAGCATAGATCCAGTCCAGGTCCAGATCCAGTCCAGGTCCAGATCCAGTAAAGAACCAGTCCAGGTCCAGTACAGGTCCAGTACAGCTCCAGATCCAGTCCAGATCCAGTCCAAAACCAGTCCAGATCCAGTCCAGATCCAGTCCAGGTCCAGTCCAGATCCAGTACAGCTCCAGATCCAGAACAGATCCAGTCCAGGTCCAGTACAGGTCCAGTACAGGTCCAGACCAGATCCAGTACAGGTCCAGTACAGATCCAGTCCAGGTCCAGTACAGATCCAGAACAGGTCCAGTACAGGTCCAGATCCAGTCCAGGTCCAGTCCAGATCCAGGTCCACTACAGGTCCAGTACAGGTCCAGTACAGATCCAGTAAAAGTCCAGTCCAGATTCAGTCCAGGTCCAGTCCAGGTCCAGTCCAGGTCCAGTACAGATCCAGTCCAGGTCCAGATCCAGATCCAGTCCAAGTCCAGATCCAGTGCAGATCCAGTCCAGGTCCAGTACAGATCCAGTACAGGTCCAGATCCAGTCCAGGTTCGGATCAGATCCAGTACAGATCCAGTGCAGGTTCAGTCCAGGTCCAGTCCAGGTCCAGATCCAGTACAGGTCCAGTACGTCTCAAGATCCAGTCCAGATCCAGTCCAGGTCCAGATCCACTAAAGAACTAGTCCAGGTCCAGTACAGGTCCAGTACAGGTCCAGTCCAGGTCCAGGTCCAGTACAGGTCCAGTACGGCTCCAGATCCAGTACAGAGCCAGTCCAGGTCCAGATCAAGTCCAGATCCAGTCCAGGTCTAGTACAGCTCCAGATCCAGTACAGATCCAGTCCAGGTCCAGTACAGATCCAGGTCCAGTCCAGATCCAGTCCAGGTCCAGTCCATGTCCAGTACAGGTCCAGTCCAGATTCAGTACAGGCCCAGATCCAGTCCAGGTCCAGTCCAGGTCCAGTCCAGGTCCAGATCCACTACAGATCCAGTACAGGTCCAGATCCAGTCCAGATCCAGTCCAGGTCCAGTCCAGGTCCAGTCCACGTCCAGTTCAGGTCCAGCATAGATCCAGTCCAGGTCCAGATCCAGTCCAGGTCCAGGTCCAGATCCAGTAAAGAACCAGTCCAGGTCCAGTACAGGTCCAGATCCAGTAAAGATCCAGTACAGGTCCACTAAAAGTCCAGTACAGGTCCAGTACAGATCCAGTCCAGGTCCAGATCCAGTCCAGATCCAGTCCAGGTCTAGTACAGCTCCAGATCCAGTCCAGGTCCAGATCCAGTCCAGGTCCAGTCCAGATCCAGTCCAGGTCCAGATCCAGTCCAGATCCAGTCCAGGTCTAGTACAGCTCCAGATCCAGTACAGGTCCAGCACAGATCCAGTACAGGTCCAATAAAAGTCCAGTACAGGTCCAGTACAGATCCAGTCCAGGTCCAGATCCAGTCCAGATCCAGTCCAGGTCTAGTACAGCTCCAGATCCAGTACAGATCCAGTACAGATCCAGTACAGGTCCAGTACAGGTCCAGATCAGATCCAGTACAGGTCCAGTCCAGATCAGATCCAGTACAGATCCAGTCCAGGTCTAGTACAGATCCAGTCCAGGTCCAGTCCAGATCCAGTACTTATCCAGTACAGGTCCAGATCCTGTACAGGTCCAGTACAGGTCCATTACAGGTCCAGATCCTGTACAGGTCCAGTCCAGGTCCAGTCCAGGCCCAGTACAGATCCAGTACAGATCCAGATCCAGTCCAGATCCAATCCAGGTCTAGTACAGCTCCAGATCCAGTACAGATCCAGTACAGGTCCAGCACAGATCCAGTCTAGGTCCAGTACAGGTCCAGTCCAGGTCCAGTACAGGTCCAGTACAGGTCCAGCACAGATCCAGTCCAGGTCCAGTACAGGTCCAGTACAGGTCCAGTAAAAGTCCAGATCCAGTCCAGGTCCAGTACAGGTCCTGTCCAGGTCCAGTACAGATCCAGAACCGATCCAGTCCAGATCCAGTCCAGGTCCAGTCCATGTCCAGTACAGGTCCAGTCCAGATTCAGTACAGGTCCAGATCCAGTACAGGTCCAGCATAGATCCAGTCCAGGTCCAGTACAGGTCCAGATCCAGTCAGGTGCAATACAGGTCCAGATCCAGTCCAGATCCAGTACAGGTCCAGATCCAGATCAGATCCAGTCCAGGTCCAGATCCAGTACAGATCCAATACAGGTCCAGATCCAGTACAGGTCCAGATCCAGTACAGATCCAGTACAGGTCCAGATCCAGTACAGATCCCGTACAGGTCCAGATCTAGTACAGGTCCAGTACAGGTCCAGATCCAGTACAGGTCCAGATCCAGTACAGATCTAGTACAGGCCCAGATCCAGTCCAGATCCAGTACAGATCCAGTCCAGGTCTAGTACAGGTCCAGTCCAGGTCCAGATCCACTACAGATCCAGCACAGATCCAGCACAGATCCAGTACAGATCCAGTACAGGTCCAGTCCAGGTCCAGGTCCAGTACAGATCCAGTATAAAGTCCAGTCCAGATTCAGTACAGGTCCAGTCCAGATCCGGTACAGATCCAGTACAGGTCTAGATCCAGTCCAGGTCCAGTCCAGGTCCAGATCCACTACAGGTCCAGCACAGATCCAGCACAGATCCAGTCCAGGTCCAGATCCAGTCCAGGTCCAGTCCAGGTCCAGTCCAGGTCCAGTACAGCTCCAGATCCAGTCCAGGTCCAGATCCAGTCCAGGTCCAGATCCAGTCCAGGTCCAGTCCAGGTCCATTCCAGGTCCAGATCCAGTCCAGATCCAGTACAGGTCCAGACCAGGTCCAGATCCAGTAAAGAACCAGTACAGGTCCAGATCCAGTACAGGTCCAGTACAGATCCAGATCCAGTCCAGATCCAATACAGGTCCATTAAAGGTCCAGTAAAAGTCCAGTGCAGGTCCAGTCCAGGTCCAGTCCAGATCCAGTAAAGAACCAGTACAGATCCAGTCCAGGTCCAGAACAGCTCCAGTCCAGGTCTAGTCCAGGTCCAGTACAGGTCCAGTAAAAGTCCAGTACAGGTCCAATCCAGGTCCAGATCCAGTAAAGAACCAGTACAGATCCAGTACAGATCCAGTCCAGATCCAGATCCAGATCCAGTACAGATCCAGTCCAGGTCTAGTACAGGTCCGGTACAGGTCCAGATCCAGTCCAGATCCAGATCCAGTCCAGATCCAGTCCAGGTCCAGTACAGGTCCAGATCCAGTTCAGGTCCAGTACAGGTCCAAATCCAGTACAGGTCCAGTACAGCTCCAGATCCGGTCCAGATTCAGTCCAGATTCATTCCAGATCCAGTACAGGTCCAGTAAAGGTCCAGATCCAGTACAGGTCCAGTAAAGGTCCAGATCCAGTACAGGTCCAGTACAGGTCCAGTAAAAGTCCAGTACAGGTCCAGATCCAGTATAGGTCCAGTCCAGGTCCAGGTCCAGTCCAGATCCAGTCCAGATCCAGTCCAGGTCCAGTACAGATCCAGTACAGATCCAGTACAGGTCCAGAACAGATCCAGTCCAGATCCAGTCCAGGTCCAGTCCAGGTCCAGGTCCAGTACAGATCCAGTACAGATCCAATACAGGTCCAGAACAGATCCAGTCCAGGTCCAGCACAGATCCAGTACAGATCCAGTACAGTTCCAGTACAGGTCCTGTACAGAACCAGTACACGTCCAGATCCAGTACACGTCCAGATCCAGTACAGGTCCAGATCCAGTCCAGATCCAGTCCAGATCCAGTACACGTCCAGTACAGGTCCAGATCCAGAACAGATCCAGTACAGGTCCACTAAAAGTCCAGTCCAGGTCCAGTCCAGGTCCAGTCCAGATCCAGTAAAGAACCAGTACAGTTCCAGTACAGGTCCAGATCAGAACCAGTCCAGGTCCAGTCCAGGTCTAGATCCACTACAGATCCACTACAGGTCCAGTACAGATCCAGCACAGATCCAGTCCAGGTCCAGTCCAGGTCCAGATCCAGTACAGATCCAGTACAGATCCAGCACAGATCCAGTCCAGGTCCAGTCCAGGTCTACTCCAGGTCCACATCCAGTACAGGTCCAGTACAGGTCCAGTACAGGTCCAGATCCAGTAGAGAACTAGTACAGATCCAGTACAGGTCCAGTCCAGGTCCAGATCCACTACAGATCCAGTCCAGGTCCAGATCCACCACAGATCCAGTCCAGGTCCAGTCCAGTACAGATCCAGTACAGGTCCAGTCCAGGTCCAGATCAGATCCAGTACAGATCCAGTCCAGGTCTAGTACAGGTCCGGTACAGGTCCGGATCCAGTGCAGATCCAGTCCAGGTCCAGATCCAGATCCAGTCCAGGTCCAGATCTAGATCCAGTCCAGATCAAGTACAGGTTCAGTCCAGGTCCAAATCCAGTACAGGCCCAGTACAGGTCCAGATCTAGTACAGGTCCAGATCCAGTCCAGATCCAGTACAGGTTCAGATTCAGTCCAGATTCAGTCCAGATCCAGTACAGGTCCAGATCTAGTACAGGTCCAGATACAGTCCAGATCCAGTACAGGTCCAGATTCAGTCCAGATTCAGTCCAGATCCAGTACAGGTCCGGATCCATTCCAGGTCCACGTCAGATTCAGTACAGGTCCAGTCCAGATCCAGTCCAGATCCATTACAGATCCAGTACAGATCCAGATCAAGTACAGATCCAGTACAGGTCCAGATCCAGAACAGATCCAGTACAGGTCCAGTAAAAGTCCAGTCCAGGTCCAGTCCAGATCCACTACAGATCCAGTACAGGTCCAGATCCAGTCCAGATCCAGTACAGGTCCAGTCCAGGTCCAGATCCAGTACAGGTCCAGTCCAGGTCCAGATCCAGTCCATTTCTAGTACAGGTCCAGATCCAGTCAAGATCCAGTACAGGTCCAGATTCAGTACAGGTCCAGTCCAGGTCCAGTCCAGATCCAGTCCAGATTCAGTACAGGTCCAGTCCAGATCCAGTCCAGATTCAGTACAGGTCCAGTCCAGATCCAGTCCAGATCCAGTACAGAACAAGTACAGATCCAGTACAGGTGCAGTACAGGTCCAGTCCAGGTCCAGATCAGATCCATTACAGATCCAGTCCAGGTCTAGTACAGGTCCGGTACAGGTCCAGATACAGTCCAGATCCAGTCCAGGTCCAGATCCAGTCCAGGTCCAGGTCCAGTCCAGATCCAGTCCAGATCCAGATCCAGTACAGATCTAGTACAGGTCCAGATCCAGTCCAGATCCAGTACAGGTCCAGATCCAGTCCAGATCCAGTCCAGATCCAGTCCATATCCAGTACAGGTCCAGTTAAGGTCCAGATCCAGTACAGGTCCAGTACAGGTCCAGACCCTGTCGAGATCCAGTCCAGATCCAGTCCAGATCCAGTCAAGGTCCAGTACAGGTCCAGATCCAGTCCAGATCCAGTCCAGATCCAGTACAGGTCCAGTCCAGGTCCAGATCCAGTCCAGATCTAGTACAGGTCCAGATCCAGTCCAGATCCAGTACAGGTCCTGTACAGATCCAGTCCAGATCCAGATCCAGATCCAGTCCATATCCAGTACAGGTCCAGTTAAGGTCCAGATCCAGTCCAGGTCCAGTACAGGTCCAGACCCTTTTGAGATCCAGTCCAGATCCAGTCAAGGTCCAGTACAGGTCCAGATCCAGTCCAGATCCAGTACAGGTCCAGTACAGTTCCAGATCTAGTCCAGATCCAGTCCAGGTCCAGTCCAGGTCCAGTCCAGGTCCAGTCCAGGTCCAGTACAGGTTCAGTACAGGTCCAGAACAGATCCAGTCCAGGTCCAGTCCAGATCCAGTCCAGGTACAGATCCAGTCCAGATCCAGTCCAGATCCAGTACAGGTCCAGAACAGATCCAGTCCACGTCCAGTCCAGATCCAGTCCAGGTCCAGTCTAGGTCCAGGTCCAGTACAGATCCAGTCCAGGTCCACTCCAGATCCAGTCCAGGTCCAGTCCAGGTCCAGGTCCAGTACAGATCCAGTACAGGTCCAGATCCAGTACAGGTCCTGTACAGATCCAGTACAGGTCCAGATCCCGTCCAGATCCAGTACAGGTCCAGTACAGGTCCAGATCCAGTCCAGATCCAGTCCAGGTCCAGTCCAGGTTCAGTACAGGTCCAGTACAGATTCAGTACAGGTCCAGATCAAGTACAGATCCAGTACAGGTCCAGATCCAGTACAGATCCAGATCCAGTCCAGGTCCAGTCCAGATCCAGTCCAGGTCCAGTCCAGGTCCAGATCCAGTCCAGATCCAGTATAGGTCCAGTACAGGTCCAGATCCAGTCCATATCCAGTACAGATCCAGTTAAGGTCCAGATCCAGTACAGGTCCAGACCCTGTCGAGATCCAGTCCAGATCCAGTCCAGATCCAGTCCAGATCCAGTCCAGGTGCAGTCCAGGTCCAGTACAGGTCCAGATCCAGTCCAGATCCAGTCCAGATCCAGTCCAGGTCCAGTCCAGATCCAGTCCAGGTCCAGTCCAGGTCCAGTACAGGTCCAGATCCAGTCCAGATCCAGTCCAGGTCCAGTACAGGTCCAGATCCAGTCCAGATCCAGTCCAGATCCAGTCCAGATCCAGTCCAGGTCCAGAACAAATCCAGTCCAGGTCCAGTCCAGGTCCAGGTCCAGTACAGATCCAGTACAGGTCCAGATCCAGTACAGGTCCAGATCAAGTCCAGATCCAGTCCAGGTCCAGTCCAGGTCCAGTACACATCCAGTACAGGTCCAGATCCAGTCCAGGTCCAGTCCAGGTCTAGTACACATCCAGTACAGGTCCAGATCCAGTCCAGGTTCAGTATAGGTCCAGTACAGATTCAGTACAGGTCCAGATCAAGTCCAGATCCAGTACAGGTCCAGATCCAGTACAGATCCAGATCCAGTACAGGTCCTGTACAGATCCAGTCCAGATCCAGTCCAGATCCAGTACAGGTCCAGATGCAGTCCAGATCCAGTCCCGGTCCAGTACACGTCCAGTACAGGTCCAGTACAGGTCTAGATCCAGTCCAGTTCCAGTACAGGTCCAGATCCAGTCCAGATCCAGTCCCGATCCCGTACAGGTCCAGTCCAGGTCCAGGTCCAGGTCCAGTCC
The DNA here is from genome assembly GCF_933228915.1 of Telmatherina bonti. Lineage (NCBI taxonomy): Eukaryota > Metazoa > Chordata > Actinopteri > Atheriniformes > Telmatherinidae > Telmatherina > Telmatherina bonti. The sequence goes on from NC_136612.1 coordinate 41,043,197, forward strand.
AGATCCAGTCCAGGTCCAGTCCAGGTCCAGTCCAGATCCAGTCCAGGTCCAGTACAGGTCCAGTACAGGTCCAGATCCAGTACAGGTCCAGATCCAGTCCAGATCCAGTACAGGTCCAGATCCAATCCAGATCCAGTACAGGTCCAGATCCAGTCCAGATTCAGTACAGGTCCTGTACAGATCCAGTACAGGTCCAGATCCAGTACAGGTCCAGATCCAGTACAGATCCCGTTCAGGTCCAGTACAGGTCCAGATCCAGTCCAGATCCAGTACAGGTCTAGTCCAGGTCCAGTACACATCCAGTACAGGTCCAGATCCAGTCCAGATCCTGTACAGGTCCAGTCCAGGTCCAGTACAGGTCCAGATCCAGTACAGATCCAGTACAGATCCAGATCCAGCACACGTCCAGTCCAGGTCCAGATCCACTACAGATCCAGTATCGATCCAGTATAGTTCCACTACAGGTCCAGATCCAGTACAGGTCCAGTACAGGTCCAGGTCCAGTCCAGATCCAGTACAGGTCCAGCACAGATCCAGTCCAGGTCCAGTCCAGGTCTAGTCCAGGTCCAGTACAGGTCCAGTCCAGATCCCGTACAGGTCCAGATCCAGTCCAGATCCAGTACAGGTCTAGTCCAGGTCCAGTACAGGTTCAGTACAGGTCCAGTACAGATTCAGTACAGGTCCAGATCAAGTACAGATCCAGTACAGGTCCAGATCCAGTACAGATCCAGATCCAGTCCAGGTCCAGTCCAGATCCAGTCCAGGTCCAGTCCAGGTCCAGATCCAGTCCAGATCCAGTATAGGTCCAGTACAGGTCCAGATCCAGTCCATATCCAGTACAGATCCAGTTAAGGTCCAGATCCAGTACAGGTCCAGACCCTGTCGAGATCCAGTCCAGATCCAGTCCAGATCCAGTCCAGGTGCAGTCCAGGTGCAGTCCAGGTCCAGTACAGGTCCAGATCCAGTCCAGATCCAGTCCAGATCCAGTCCAGGTCCAGTCCAGATCCAGTCCAGGTCCAGTACAGGTCCAGATCCAGTCCAGATCCAGTCCAGGTCCAGTACAGGTCCAGATCCAGTCCAGATCCAGTCAAGATCCAGTCCAGGTCCAGTACAGGTCCAGAACAGATCCAGTCCAGGTCCAGTCCAGGTCCAGGTCCAGTACAGATCCAGTACAGGTCCAGATCCAGTACAGGTCCAGATCCAGTCCAGATCCAGTCCAGATCCAGTCCAGGTCCAGTCCAGGTCCAGTACACATCCAGTACAGGTCCAGATCCAGTCCAGGTCCAGTCCAGGTCTAGTACACATCCAGTACAGGTCCAGATCCAGTCCAGGTTCAGTATAGGTCCAGTACAGATTCAGTACAGGTCCAGATCAAGTCCAGATCCAGTACAGGTCCAGATCCAGTCCATGTCCAGTCCAGATCCAGATCCAGATCCAGATCCAGTCCAGATCCAGTACAGGTCCAGATCCAATCCAGATCCAGTACAGGTCCAGATCCAGTCCAGATCCAGTACAGGTCCAGATCCAATCCAGATCCAGTACAGGTCCAGATCCAGTACAGGTCAAGTTCCAGTCCAGATCCAGTACAGATCCCGTACAGGTCCAGTACAGGTCCAGATCCAGTCCAGATCCAGTACAGGTCTAGTCCAGGTCCAGTACACATCCAGTACAGGTCCAGATCCAGTCCAAGTCTAATACAGATCCAGTCCAGGTCCAGTACAGATCCAGTACATGTCCAGATCAAGTCCAGATCCGGTACAGGTCCAGATCCAGTCCAGATCCAGTCCAGATCAAGTCCAGATCCAGTACAGGTCCAGATCCAGTACAGGTCAAGTTCCAGTCCAGATCCAGTACAGATCCCGTACAGGTCCAGTACAGGTCCAGATCCAGTACAGGTCTAGTCCAGGTCCAGTACACATCCAGTACAGGTCCAGATCCAGTCCAAGTCTAATACAGATCCAGTCCAGGTCCAGTACAGATCCAGTACATGTCCAGATCAAGTCCAGATCCGGTACAGGTCCAGATCCAGTCCAGATCCAGTCCAGGTCCAGTACAGGTCCAGATCCAGTCCAGATCCAGTCCAGATCCAGTACAGATCCAGTACAGATCCAGATCCAGCACACGTCCAGTCCAGGTCCAGATCCACTACAGATCCATTATCAATCCAGTATAGTTCCACTACAGGTCCAGATCCAGTACAGGTCCAGTACAGGTCCAGGTCCAGTCCAGATCCAGTACAGGTCCAGCACAGGTCCAGTCCAGGTCTAGTCCAGGTCCAGTACAGGTCCAGTCCAGATCCCGTACAGGTCCAGATCCAGTCCAGATCCAGTCCAGGTCCAGTACAGGTCCAGTACAGGCCCATTACAGGTCCAGAACAGATCCAGTCCAGGTCCAGTCCAGATCCAGTCCAGATCCAGTCCAGATCCAGTCCAGGTCCAGATCCAGTCCAGATCCAGTACAGGTCCAGTACAGGTCCAGATCCAGTCCAGATCCAGTACAGGTCCAGGTCCAGTCCAGATCCAGTACAGGTCCAGCACAGATCCAGTCCAGGTCCAGTCCAGGTCTAGTCCAGGTCCAGTACAGGTCCAGTCCAGATCCCGTACAGGTCCAGATCCAGTCCAGATCCTGTCCAGGTCCAGTACAGGTCCAGTACAGGTCCAGATCCAGTACAGGTCCAGATCCAGTCCAGATCCAGTACAGGTCCAGTAAAGCTCCAGTCATGGTCCAGTCCAGGTCCAGATCCAGTACAGGTCCAGTACAGGTCCAGATCCAGTCCAGTTCTAGTCCAGGTCCAGATCCAGTCCAGATCCAGATCCAGATCCAGATCCAGTCCATGTCCAGTTCAGGTCCAGATCCAGTACAGGTCCACTAAAGGTCCAGATCCAGTGCAGATCCAGTACAGGTCCATTACAGGTCCAGATCCAGTCGAGATCCAGTCCAGGTCCAGATCCAGTCCAGGTCCAGATCCAGTCCAGATCCAGTACAGGTCCAGATCCAGTCCAGGTCCAGGTCCAGATCCAGATCCAGTCCAGGTCCAGGTCCAGATCCAGTCCAGGTCCAGTACAGGTCCAGATCCAGTCCAGATCCAGTACAGGTCCAGTACAGGTCCAGATCCTGTCGAAATCCAGTCCAGATCCAGTCCAGGTCCAGTACAGGTCCAGTACAGGTCCAGTACAGGTCCAGACCCAGTCTAGATCCAGTCCAGATCCAGTCCAGTTCTAGTCCAGGTCCAGATCCAGTCCAGATCCAGTCCAGGTCCAGTCCAGGTCCAGATCCAGTACAGGTCCACTAAAGGTCCAGATCCAGTCCAGATCCAGTCCAGGTCCAGATCCAGTCCAGGTCCTGTACAGGTCCAGATCCAGTCCAGATCCAGTCCAGGTCCAGATCCAGTCCAGATCCAGTACAGATCCAGTACAGATCCAGTACAGTTCCAGAACAGATCCAGTCCAGGTCCAGTCCAGGTCAAGCATAGATCCAGTCCAGGTCCAGCACAGATCCAGTCCAGGTCCAGCACAGATCCAGTACAGGTCATGTACAGATCCAGTCCAGGTCCAGATCAAGTCCAGATCCAGTACAGGTCCAGATCCAGTACAGATCCAGATCCAGTACAGGTCCTGTACAGATCCAGTCCAGATCCAGTCCAGATCCAGTACAGGTCCAGATGCAGTCCAGATCCAGTCCCGGTCCAGTACACGTCCAGTACAGGTCCAGTACAGGTCTAGATCCAGTCCAGTTCCAGTACAGGTCCAGATCCAGTCCAGATCCAGTCCCGATCCCGTACAGGTCCAGTCCAGGTCCAGGTCCAGTCCAGATCCAGTCCAGGTCCAGATCCAGTCCAGGTCCAGTACAGGTCCAGTACAGGTCCAGATCCAGTACAGGTCCAGTACAGGTCCAGTACAGGTCCAGATCCAGTACAGGTCCAGTACAGGTCCAGTACAGGTCCAGATCCAGTCCAGATCCAGTCCAGGTCCAGTCCAGGTCCAGGTCCAGTACAGATCCAGTACAGGTCCAGATCCAGTCCAGATCCAGTCCAGGTCCAGTCCAGGTCTAGTACACATCCAGTACAGGTCCAGATCCAGTCCAGGTTCAGTATAGGTCCAGTACAGATTCAGTACAGGTCCAGATCAAGTCCAGATCCAGTACAGGTCCAGTCCAGATCCAGATCCAGATCCAGTCCAGATCCAGTACAGGTCCAGATCCAATCCAGATCCAGTACAGGTCCAGATCCAGTCCAGATCCAGTACAGGTCCAGATCCAATCCAGATCCAGTACAGGTCCAGATCCAGTCCAGATTCAGTACAGGTCCTGTACAGATCCAGTACAGGTCCAGATCCAGTACAGGTCCAGATCCAGTACAGATCCCGTTCTGGTCCAGTACAGGTCCAGATCCAGTACAGGTCCAGATCCAGTCCAGATCCAGTACAGGTCTAGTCCAGGTCCAGTTCACATCCAGTACAGGTCCAGATCCAGTCCAAGTCTAATACAGATCCAGTCCAGGTGCAGTACAGATCCAGTACAGGTCCAGATCCAGTCCAGATCCAGTCCAGATCCTGTACAGGTCCAGATCCAGTCCAGATCCAGTCCAGGTCCAGTACAGGTCCAGATCCAGTCCAGATCCAGTACAGATCCAGTACAGATCCAGATCCAGCACACGTCCAGTACAGGTCCAGATCCAGTATCGATCCAGTATAGTTCCACTACAGGTCCAGATCCAGTACAGGTCCAGTACAGGTCCAGGTCCAGTCCAGATCCAGTACAGGTCCAGCACAGATCCAGTCCAGGTCCAGTCCAGGTCTAGTCCAAGTCCAGTACAGGTCCAGTCCAGATCCCGTACAGGTCCAGATCCAGTCCAGGTCCAGTACAGGTCCAGTACAGGCCCATTACAGGTCCAGAACAGATCCAGTCCAGGTCCAGTCCAGATCCAGTCCAGATCCAGTCCAGATCCAGTACAGGTCCAGATCCAGTACAGGTCCAGATCCAGTCCAGATCCAGTACAGGTCCAGTACAGGTCCAGATCCAGTCCAGATCCAGTACAGGTCCAGTCCAGGTCCAGAACAGGTCCAGATCCAGTACAGGTCCAGGTCCAGTCCAGATCCAGTACAGGTCCAGCACATATCCAGTCCAGGTCCAGTCCATGTCTAGTCCAGGTCCAGTACAGGTCCAGTCCAGATCCCGTACAGGTCCACATCCAGTCCAGATCCAGTCCAGGTCCAGTACAGGTCCAGTACAGGCCCATTACAGGTCCAGAACAGATCCAGTCCAGGTCCAGTCCAGATCCAGTACAGGTCCAGATCCAGTCCAGATCCAGTACAGGTCCAGTACAGGTCCAGATCCAGTCCAGGTCCAGTGCACGTCCAGATCCAGTCCAGGTTCAGTACAGGTCCAGATCCAGTCCAGATCCAGATCCAGTCCAGATCCAGTACAGGTCCAGATCCAATCCAGATCCAGTACAGGTCCAGATCCAGTCCAGATCCAGATCCAGTCCAGATCCAGTACAGGTCCAGATCCAATCCAGATCCAGTACAGGTCCAGATCCAGTCCAGATCCAGTACAGGTCCAGATCCAGTACAGATCCAGATCCAGTCCAGATCCAGTACAGATCCAGATCCAGTCCAGGTCCAGATCCAATCCAGATCCAGTACAGGTCCAGATCCAGTCCAGATCCAGTACAGGTCCAGATCCAGTCCAGATCCAGTACAGGTCCTGTACAGATCCAGTACAGGTCCTGTACAGATCCAGTACAGATCCAGATCCAGTACAGGTCCAGATTCAGTCCAGGTCCAGTACAGATCCCGTCCTGGTCCAGATCCAGTCCAGATCCAGTCCAGGTCTAGTCCAGGTCCAGTACACATCCAGTACAGGTCCAGATCCAGTCCAAGTCTAGTACAGATCCAGTCCAGGTCCAGTCCAGGTCCAGTACAGATCCAGTACAGGTCCAGTCCACGTCCAGTACAGGTCCAGATCCAGTCCAGGTTTAGTCCAGGTCCAGTACAGGTCCAGATCCAGTCCAGGTCCAGTACAGGTCCAGAACCAGTCCAGTTCCAGTCCAGTTCCAGTCCAGGTCTAGTCCAGTTCCAGTCCAGGTCCAGATCCAGTCCAGGTCCCGTACATGTCCTGAACCAGTACAGATCCAGTACAGATCCAGTTCCAGTACAGAACCAGTACAGGTCCAGTCCAGATCCAGTACAGGTCCAGTCCAGGTCCAGTACAGAACAAGTATAGATCCAGTACAAGTCCAGTCCAGGTCTAGTACAGGTCCAGATCCAGTCCAGGTCCAGATCCATATCCAGTCCAGATCCAGTACAGGTCCAGTCCAGGTCCAGATCCAGTACAGGTCCAGTACAGGTCCAGTAAAAGTCCAGTCCAGATCTAGTACAGGTCCAGATCCAGTCCAGATCTAGTACAGGTCCAGATCCAGTCCAGATCCAGTCCAGATCCAGTACAGGTCCAGATCCAGTCCAGATTCAGTCCAGGTCCAGTACAGGTCCAGAACAGATCCAGTCCAGGTCCAGGTCCAGTGCAGGTCCAGTACAGGTCCAGTACAGATCCAGTACAGGTCCAGATCCAGTCCAGGTCCAGTCCAGCTCCAGCACAGATCCAGCACAGATCCAGTACAGGTCCAGATCCAGTCCAGATCCAGTACAGGTCAAGTACAGGTCCAGATCCAGTCCAGATCCAGTACAGGTCCTGTACAGATCCAGTACAGGTCCAGATCCAGTCCAGATCCAGTACAGGTCCAGTCCAGGTCCAGATCTAGTACAGGTCCAGTACAGGTCCAGATCCAGTACAGGTCCAGATCCAGTCCAGTTCTAGTCCAGGTCCAGATCCAGTCCAGGTCCAGTCCAGGTCCAGATCCAGTACAGGTCCACTAAAGGTCCAGATCCAGTCCAGATCCAGTACAGGTCCATTACAGGTCCAGATCCAGTCGAGATCCAGTCCAGGTCCAGATCCAGTCCAGGTCGAGTCCAGTTCCAGTACAGATCCAGTACAGGTCCAGAACAGATCCAGTCCAGGTCCAGTCCAGGTCCAGTACAGGTCCAGTACAGATCCAGTACAGGTCCAGATCCAGTACAGGTCCAGTACAGGTCCAGGTCCAGTCCAGATCCAGTACAGGTCCTGTACAGATCCAGTACAGGTCCAGATCCAGTCCAGATCCAGTCCAGATCCAGTACAGGTCCAGTAAAGCTCCAGTCATGGTCCAGTACAGGTCCAGTCCAGGTCCAGATCCAGTACAGGTCCAGATCCAGTCCAGTTCTAGTCCAGGTCCAGATCCAGTCCAGATCCAGTCCATGTCCAGTCCAGGTCCAGATCCAGTACAGGTCCACTAAAGGTCCAGATCCAGTGCAGATCCAGTACAGGTCCATTACAGGTCCAGATCCAGTCGAGATCCAGTCCAGGTCCAGATCCAGTCCAGGTCCTGTACAGATCCAGATCCAGTCCAGATCCAGTACAGGTCCAGATCCAGTCCAGGTCCAGGTCCAGATCCAGATCCAGTCCAGGTCCAGGTCCAGATCCAGTCCAGGTCCAGTACAGGTCCAGATCCAGTCCAGATCCAGTACAGGTCCAGTACAGGTCCAGATCCTGTCGAAATCCAGTCCAGATCCAGTCCAGGTCCAGTACAGGTCCAGTACAGGTCCAGACCCAGTCTAGATCCAGTCCATATCCAGTCCAGTTCTAGTCCAGGTCAAGATCCAGTCCAGATCCAGTCCAGGTCCAGTCCAGGTCCAGGTACAGGTCCAGTACAGGTCCAGATCCAGTACAGGTCCAGATCAAGTCCAGATCAAGTCCAGATCCAGTACACGTCCAGTACAGGTCCAGATCCAGTCCAGTTCCAGTAGAGGTCCAGATCCAGTACAATTCCAGATACAGTACAGGTCCAGATCCAGTACAGGTCTTGTACAGTTCCAGTACAGGTCCAGATCCAGTCCAGATCCAGTCCAGGTCCAGTACAGGTCCAGATCTAGTCCAGATCCAGTACAGGTCCAGATCCAGTCCAGATCCAGTATAGGTCCAGTACAGGTCCAGATCCAGTCCATATCCAGTACAGATCCAGTTAAGGTCCAGATCAAGTCCAGATCAAGTCCAGATCCAGTCCAGATCCAGTCCAGGTCCAGTCCAGGTCCAGTACACATCCAGTACAGGTCCAGATCCAGTCCAGGTCCAGTCCAGGTCTAGTACACATCCAGTACAGGTCCAGATCCAGTCCAGGTTCAGTATAGGTCCAGTACAGATTCAGTACAGGTCCAGATCAAGTACAGATTCAGTCCAGGTCCAGATCCAGTCCAGGTCCAGTCCAGGTCCAGATCCAATCCAGATCCAGTACAGGTCCAGATCCAATCCAGATCCAGTACAGGTCCAGATCCAGTCCAGATTCAGTACAGGTCCTGTACAGATCCAGTACAGGTCCAGATCCAGTCCAGATCCAGTACAGGTCAAGTCCAGGTCCAGTACACATCCAGTACAGGTCCAGATCAAGTCCAGATCCGGTACAGGTCCAGATCCAGTCCAGATCCAGTCCAGGTCCAGTACAGGTCCAGTACATGTCCAGATCCAGTCCAGATCCGGTACAGGTCCAGATCCAGTCCAGATCCAGTCCAGATCCAGTCCAGGTCCAGTACAGGTCCAGATCCAGTCCAGATCCAGTACAGATCCAGTACAGATCCAGATCCAGCACACGTCCAGTCCAGGTCCAGATCCACTACAGATCCAGTATCGATCCAGTATAGTTCCACTACAGGTCCAGATCCAGTACAGGTCCAGTACAGGTCCAGATCCAGTCCAGATCCAGTACAGGTCCAGCACAGATCCAGTCCAGGTCCAGTCCAGGTCTAGTCCAGGTCCAGTACAGGTCCAGTCCAGATCCCGTACAGGTCCAGATCCAGTCCAGATCCAGTCCAGGTCCAGTCCAGGTCCAGTACAGGCCCATTACAGGTCCAGAACAGGTCCAGTCCAGGTCCAGGTCCAGTGCAGGTCCAGTACAGGTCCAGTACAGATCCAGTCCAGGTCCAGATCCAGTCCAGGTCCAGTCCAGGTCCAGCACAGATCCAGCACAGATCCAGTACAGGTCCAGATCCAGTCTAGATCCAGTCCATATCCAGTCCAGTTCTAGTCCAGGTCAAGATCCAGTCCAGATCCAGTCCAGGTCCAGTACAGGTCCAGGTCCAGTACAGGTCCAGTACAGGTCCAGATCCAGTACAGGTCCAGATCAAGTCCAGATCCAGTCCAGATCCAGTCCAGGTCCAGATCCAGTCCAGATCCAGTCCAGGTCCAGTACACATCCAGTACAGGTCCAGATCCAGTCCAGGTCCAGTCCAGGTCTAGTACACATCCAGTACAGGTCCAGATCCAGTCCAGGTTCAGTATAGGTCCAGTACAGATTCAGTACAGGTCCAGATCAAGTCCAGATCCAGTCCAGGTCCAGATCCAGTCCAGGTCCAGTCCAGGTCCAGATCCAATCCAGATCCAGTACAGGTCCAGATCCAATCCAGATCCAGTACAGGTCCAGATCCAGTCCAGATTCAGTACAGGTCCTGTACAGATCCAGTACAGGTCCAGATCCAGTCCAGATCCAGTACAGGTCAAGTCCAGGTCCAGTACACATCCAGTACAGGTCCAGATCAAGTCCAGATCCGGTACAGGTCCAGATCCAGTCCAGATCCAGTCCAGGTCCAGTACAGGTCCAGTACATGTCCAGATCCAGTCCAGATCCGGTACAGGTCCAGATCCAGTCCAGATCCAGTCCAGATCCAGTCCAGGTCCAGTACAGGTCCAGATCCAGTCCAGATCCAGTACAGATCCAGTACAGATCCAGTACAGATCCAGATCCAGCACACGTCCAGTCCAGGTCCAGATCCACTACAGATCCAGTATCGATCCAGTATAGTTCCACTACAGGTCCAGATCCAGTACAGGTCCAGTACAGGTCCAGATCCAGTCCAGATCCAGTACAGGTCCAGCACAGATCCAGTCCAGGTCCAGTCCAGGTCTAGTCCAGGTCCAGTACAGGTCCAGTCCAGATCCCGTACAGGTCCAGATCCAGTCCAGATCCAGTCCAGGTCCAGTCCAGGTCCAGTACAGGCCCATTACAGGTCCAGAACAGGTCCAGTCCAGGTCCAGGTCCAGTGCAGGTCCAGTACAGGTCCAGTACAGATCCAGTACAGGTCCAGTCCAGGTCCAGCACAGATCCAGCACAGATCCAGTACAGGTCCAGATCCAGTACAGGTCAAGTACAGGTCCAGATCCAGTCCAGATCCAGTCCAGATCCAGCACAGATCCAGTCCAGGTCCAGATCCAGTACAGGTCCACTAAAGGTCCAGATGCAGTCGAGATCCAGTCCAGGTCCAGATCCAGTCCAGGTCCTGTACAGGTCCAGATCCAGTCCAGATCCAGTCCAGGTCCAGATCCAGTCCAGATCCAGTCGAGATCCAGTCCAGGTCCAGTACAGATCCAGTACAGTTCCAGAACAGATCCAGTCCAGGTCCAGTCCAGGTCAAGCACAGATCCAGTCCAGGTCCAGCACAGATCCAGTACAGGTCATGTACAGATCCAGTACAGGTCCAGATCAAGTCCAGATCCAGTCCAGATCCAGTACAGATCCAGATCCAGTACAGGTCCTGTACAGATCCAGTCCAGATCCAGTACAGGTCCAGATCCAGTCCAGATCCAGTCCCGGTCCAGTACACGTCCAGTACAGGTCCAGTACAGGTCTAGATCCAGTCCAGTTCCAGTCCAGATCCCGTACAGGTCCAGTCCAGGTCCAGTCCAGGTCCAGATCCAGTCCAGATCCAGTCCAGGTCCAGATCCAGTCCAAATCCAGTTCAGGTCCAGTACACGTCCAGTACAGGTCCAGATCCAGTCCAGTTCCAGTAGAGGTCCAGATCCAGTACAATTCCAGATACAGTACAGGTCCAGATCCAGTACAGGTCTTGTACAGTTCCAGTACAGGTCCAGATCCAGTCCAGATCCAGTCCAGGTCCAGTACAGGTCCAGATCTAGTCCAGATCCAGTACAGGTCCAGATCCAGTCCAGATCCAGTATAGGTCCAGTACAGGTCCAGATCCAGTCCATATCCAGTACAGATCCAGTTAAGGTCCAGATCCAGTACAGGTCCAGACCCTGTCGAGATCCAGTCCAGATCCAGTCCAGATTCAGTCCAGATCCAGTACAGGTCCAGTACAGGTCCAGATCCAGTACAGGTCCAGATCCAGTCCAGTTCTAGTCCAGGTCCAGATCCAGTCCAGATCCAGTCCAGGTCCAGTCCAGGTCCAGATCCAGTACAGGTCCACTAAAGGTCCAGATCCAGTGCAGATCCAGTACAGGTCCATTACAGGTCCAGATCCAGTCGAGATCCAGTCCAGGTCCAGATCCAGTCCAGGTCGAGTCCAGTTCCAGTACAGGTCCAGTACAGGTCCAGAACAGATCCAGTCCAGGTCCAGTACAGATCCAGTACAGGTCCAGATCCAGTACAGCTCTTGTACAGATCCAGTACAGGTCCAGATCCAGTCCAGATCCAGTACAGGTCCAGTCCAGGTCCAGATCTAGTACAGGTCCAGTACAGGTCCAGATCCAGTACAGGTCCAGATCCAGTCCAGTTCTAGTCCAGGTCCAGATCCAGTCGAGATCCAGTCCAGGTCCAGATCCAGTCCAGGTCGAGTCCAGTTCCAGTACAGATCCAGTACAGGTCCAGAACAGATCCAGTCCAGGTCCAGTCCAGGTCCAGTACAGGTCCAGTACAGATCCAGTACAGGTCCAGATCCAGTCCAGATCCAGTACAGGTCCTGTACAGATCCAGATCCAGTACAGGTCCAGATCCAGTCCAGATCCAGTACAGGTCCAGATCCAGATCCAGTCCAGTTCTAGTCCAGGTCCAGATCCAGTCCAGATCCTGTACAGGTCCAGATCCAGTACAGGTCCAGATCCAGTCCAGGTCCAGATCCAGATCCAGTCCAGGTCCAGGTCCAGATCCAGTCCAGGTCCAGTACAGGTCCAGATCCAGTCCAGATCCAGTCCAGGTCCAGTACAGGTCCAGATCCTGTCGAAATCCAGTCCAGATCCAGTACAGGTCCAGTACAGGTCCAGTACAGGTCCAGACCCAGTCTAGATCCAGTCCAGATCCAGTCCAGTTCTAGTCCAGGTCCAGATCCAGTCCAGATCCAGTCCAGGTCCAGATCCAGTACAGGTCCACTAAAGGTCCAGATCCAGTCCAGGTCCTGTACAGGTCCAGATCCAGTCCAGATCCAGTACAGGTCCAGATCCAGTCCAGGTCCAGTACAGATCCAGTACAGTTCCAGAACAGATCCAGTCCAGGTCAAGCACAGATCCAGTCCAGGTCCAGCACAGATCCAGTACAGGTCCAGATCAAGTCCAGATCCAGTACAGGTCCAGATCCAGTACAGATCCAGATCCAGTACAGGTCCTGTACAGATCCAGTCCAGATCCAGTCCAGATTCAGTACAGATCCAGTACAGGTCCAGATTCAGTCCCGATCCAGTCCCGGTCCAGTACACGTCCAGTACAGGTCCAGTACAGGTCTAGATCCAGTCCAGTTCCAGTACAGGTCCAGATCCAGTCCAGATCCAGTCCAGGTCCAGATCCAGTCCAGATCCAGTCCAGATCCAGTCCAGGTCCAGATCCAGTCCAGATCCAGTCCAGGTCCAGATCCAGTTCAGGTCGAGTCCAGTTCCAGTACAGATCCAGTACAGGTCCAGAACAGATCCAGTACAGATCCAGTCCAGGTCCAGTACAGAACAAGTATAGATCCAGTACAGGTCCAGTCCAGGTCTAGTACAGGTCCAGATCCAGTCCAGGTCCAGATCCATATCCAGTATAGTTCCACTACAGGTCCAGATCCAGTACAGGTCCAGTACAGGTCCAGGTCCAGTCCAGATCCAGTACAGGTCCAGGTCCAGTCCAGATCCAGTACAGGTCCAGCACAGATCCAGTCCAGGTCCAGTCCAGGTCTAGTCCAGGTCCAGTACAGGTCCAGTCCAGATCCCGTACAGGTCCAGATCCAGTCCAGATCCAGTCCAGGTCCAGTACAGGTCCAGATCCTGTCGAAATCCAGTCCAGATCCAGTCCAGGTCCAGTACAGGTCCAGTACAGGTCCAGACCCAGTCTAGATCCAGTCCAGATCCAGTCCAGTTCTAGTCCAGGTCCAGATCCAGTCCAGATCCAGTCCAGGTCCAGTCCAGGTCCAGATCCAGTACAGGTCCACTAAAGGTCCAGATGCAGTCGAGATCCAGTCCAGGTCCAGATCCAGTCCAGGTCCTGTACAGGTCCAGATCCAGTCCAGGTCCTGTACAGGTCCAGATCCAGTCCAGATCCAGTCCAGGTCCAGTCCAGGTCCAGTACAGATCCAGTCCAGTTCCAGAACAGATCCAGTCCAGGTCCAGTCCAGGTCAAGCACAGATCCAGTCCAGGTCCAGCACAGATCCAGTACAGGTCATGTACAGATCCAGTACAGGTCCAGATCAAGTCCAGATCCAGTACAGATCCAGATCCAGTACAGGTCCTGTACAGATCCAGTCCAGATCCAGTCCAGATCCAGTACAGGTCCAGATCCAGTCCAGATCCAGTCCCGGTCCAGTACACGTCCAGTACAGGTCCAGTACAGGTCTAGATCCAGTCCAATTCCAGTACAGGTCCAGATCCAGTCCAGATCCAGTCCAGATCCAGTCCAGATCCAGTCCAGGTCCAGATCCAGTCCAAATCCAGTTCAGGTCCAGTACACGTCCAGTACAGGTCCAGATCCAGTCCAGTTCCAGTAGAGGTCCAGATCCAGTACAAGTCCAGATCCAGTCCAGATCCAGTACAGGTCCTGTTCAGATCCAGTACAGGTCTTGTACAGATCCAGTACAGATCCAGATCCAGTCCAGATCCAGTACAGGTCCAGTACAGGTCCAGATCTAGTCCAGATCCAGTACAGGTCCAGATCCAGTCCAGATCTAGTATAGGTCCAGTACAGGTCCAGATCCAGTCCATATCCAGTACAGATCTAGTTAAGGTCCAGATCCAGTACAGGTCCAGACCCTGTCGAGATCCAGTCCAGATCCAGTCCAGATTCAGTCCAGATTCAGTCCAGATCCAGTACAGGTCCAGATCCAGTACAGGTCCAGATCCAGTCCAGTTCTAGTCCAGGTCCAGATCCAGTCCAGATCCAGTCCAGGTCCAGTCCAGGTCCAGATCCAGTACAGGTCCACTAAAGGTCCAGATCCACTGCAGATCCAGTACAGGTCCAGTACAGGTCCAGATCCAGTCCAGATCCAGTACAGGTCCTGTACAGATCCAGTACAGGTCCAGATCCAGTACAGGTCCAGATCCAGTCCAGATCCAGTACAGGTCCAGTAAAGCTCCAGTCATGGTCCAGTACAGGTCCAGTCCAGGTCCAAATCCAGTACAGGTCCAGTACAGGTCCAGATCCAGTCCAGTTCTAGTCCAGATCCAGTCCAGATCCAGATCCAGTCCATGTCCAGTCCAGGTCCAGATCCAGTACAGGTCCACTAAAGCTCCAGATCCAGTGCAGATCCAGTCCAGGTCCTGTACAGGTCCAGATCCAGTCCAGATCCAGTACAGGTCCAGATCCAGTGCAGATCCAGTACAGGTCCATTACAGGTCCAGATCCAGTCGAGATCCAGTCCAGGTCCAGATCCAGTCCAGGTCCTGTACAGGTCCAGATCCAGTAATGATCCAGTACAGGTCCAGATCCAGTCCAGGTCCAGGTCCAGATCCAGATCCAGTACAGGTCCAGGTCCAGGTCCAGATCCAGTCCAGGTCCAGTACAGGTCCAGATCCAGTCCAGATCCAGTCCAGGTCCAGTACAGGTCCAGATCCTGTCGAAATCCAGTCCAGATCCAGTCCAGGTCCAGTACAGGTCCAGTACAGGTCCAGACCCAGTCTAGATCCAGTCCAGATCCAGTCCAGTTCTAGTCCAGGTCCAGATCCAGTCCAGATCCAGTCCAGGTCCAGATCCAGTACAGGTCCAGTACAGGTCCAGTACAGGTCCAGACCCAGTCTAGATCCAGTCCAGATCCAGTCCAGTTCTAGTCCAGGTCCAGATCCAGTCCAGGTCCAGATCCAGTACAGGTCCACTAAAGGTCCAGATCCAGTCCAGGTCCTGTACAGGTCCAGATCCAGTCCAGATCCAGTACAGGTCCAGATCCAGATCCAGTCCAGGTCCAGTACAGATCCAGTACAGTTCCAGAACAGATCCAGTCCAGGTCAAGCACAGATCCAGTCCAGGTCCAGCACAGATCCAGTACAGGTCCATTACAGGTCCAGATCCAGTCGAGATCCAGTCCAGGTCCAGATCCAGTCCAGGTCCTGTACAGGTCCAGATCCAGTACAGATCCAGTACAGGTCCAGATCAAGTCCAGGTCCAGGTCCAGATCCAGATCCAGTCCAGGTCCAGGTCCAGATCCAGTCCAGGTCCAGTACAGGTCTAGATCCAGTCCAGGTCCTGTACAGGTCCAGATCCAGTCCAGATCCAGTACAGGTCCAGATCCAGTGCAGATCCAGTACAGGTCCATTACAGGTCCAGATCCAGTCGAGATCCAGTCCAGGTCCAGATCCAGTCCAGGTCCTGTACAGGTCCAGATCCAGTAATGATCCAGTACAGGTCCAGATCCAGTCCAGGTCCAGGTCCAGATCCAGATCCAGTACAGGTCCAGGTCCAGATCCAGTCCAGGTCCAGTACAGGTCCAGATCCAGTCCAGATCCAGTCCAGGTCCAGTACAGGTCCAGATCCTGTCGAAATCCAGTCCAGATCCAGTCCAGGTCCAGTACAGGTCCAGTACAGGTCCAGACCCAGTCTAGATCCAGTCCAGATCCAGTCCAGTTCTAGTCCAGGTCCAGATCCAGTCCAGATCCAGTCCAGGTCCAGATCCAGTACAGGTCCACTAAAGGTCCAGATGCAGTCCAGATCCAGTCCAGGTCCAGATCCAGTCCAGATCCAGTACAGGTCCAGACCCTGTCGAGATCCAGTCCAGATTCAGTCCAGATTCAGTCCAGATCCAGTACAGGTCCAGTACAGGTCCAGATCCAGTACAGGTCCAGATCCAGTCCAGTTCTAGTCCAGGTCCAGATCCAGTCCAGATCCAGTCCAGGTCCAGTCCAGGTCCAGATCCAGTACAGGTCCACTAAAGGTCCAGATCCAGTGCAGATCCAGTACAGGTCCATTACAGGTCCAGATCCAGTCGAGATCCAGTCCAGGTCCAGATCCAGTCCAGGTCGAGTCCAGTTCCAGTACAGATCCAGTACAGGTCCAGAACAGATCCAGTCCAGGTCCAGTACAGATCCAGTACAGGTCCAGATCCAGTACAGCTCTTGTACAGATCCAGTACAGGTCCAGATCCAGTCCAGATCCAGTACAGGTCCAGTCCAGGTCCAGATCTAGTACAGGTCCAGTACAGGTCCAGATCCAGTACAGGTCCAGATCCAGTCCAGATCCAGTACAGGTCCAGTCCAGTTCTAGTCCAGGTCCAGATCCAGTCCAGATCCTGTACAGGTCCAGATCCAGTACAGGTCCAGATCCAGTCCAGGTCCATATCCAGATCCAGTCCAGGTCCAGGTCCAGATCCAGTCCAGTTCCAGTACAGGTCCAGATCCAGTCCAGATCCAGTCCAGGTCCAGTACAGGTCCAGATCCTGTCGAAATCCAGTCCAGATCCAGTCCAGGTCCAGTACAGGTCCAGACCCAGTCTAGATCCAGTCCAGATCCAGTCCAGTTCTAGTCCAGGTCCAGATCCAGTCCAGGTCCAGATCCAGTACAGGTCCACTAAAGGTCCAGATCCAGTCCAGGTCCTGTACAGGTCCAGATCCAGTCCAGATCCAGTACAGGTCCAGATCCAGTCCAGGTCCAGTACAGATCCAGTACAGTTCCAGAACAGATCCAGTCCAGGTCAAGCACAGATCCAGTCCAGGTCCAGCACAGATCCAGTACAGGTCCATTACAGGTCCAGATCCAGTCGAGATCCAGTCCAGGTCCAGATCCAGTCCAGGTCCTGTACAGGTCCAGATCCAGTACAGATCCAGTACAGGTCCAGATCCAGTCCAGGTCCAGGTCCAGATCCAGATCCAGTCCAGGTCCAGGTCCAGATCCAGTCCAGGTCCAGTACAGGTCTAGATCCAGTCCAGGTCCTGTACAGGTCCAGATCCAGTCCAGATCCAGTACAGGTCCAGATCCAGTGCAGATCCAGTACAGGTCCATTACAGGTCCAGATCCAGTCGAGATCCAGTCCAGGTCCAGATCCAGTCCAGGTCCTGTACAGGTCCAGATCCAGTAATGATCCAGTACAGGTCCAGATCCAGTCCAGGTCCAGGTCCAGATCCAGATCCAGTACAGGTCCAGGTCCAGATCCAGTCCAGGTCCAGTACAGGTCCAGATCCAGTCCAGATCCAGTCCAGGTCCAGTACAGGTCCAGATCCTGTCGAAATCCAGTCCAGATCCAGTCCAGGTCCAGTACAGGTCCAGTACAGGTCCAGACCCAGTCTAGATCCAGTCCAGATCCAGTCCAGTTCTAGTCCAGGTCCAGATCCAGTCCAGATCCAGTCCAGGTCCAGATCCAGTACAGGTCCACTAAAGGTCCAGATGCAGTCCAGATCCAGTCCAGGTCCAGATCCAGTCCAGATCCAGTACAGGTCCAGACCCTGTCGAGATCCAGTCCAGATCCAGTCCAGATTCAGTCCAGATTCAGTCCAGATCCAGTACAGGTCCAGTACAGGTCCAGATCCAGTACAGGTCCAGATCCAGTCCAGTTCTAGTCCAGGTCCAGATCCAGTCCAGATCCAGTCCAGGTCCAGTCCAGGTCCAGATCCAGTACAGGTCCACTAAAGGTCCAGATCCAGTGCAGATCCAGTACAGGTCCATTACAGGTCCAGATCCAGTCGAGATCCAGTCCAGGTCCAGATCCAGTCCAGGTCGAGTCCAGTTCCAGTACAGATCCAGTACAGGTCCAGAACAGATCCAGTCCAGGTCCAGTACAGATCCAGTACAGGTCCAGATCCAGTACAGCTCTTGTACAGATCCAGTACAGGTCCAGATCCAGTCCAGATCCAGTACAGGTCCAGTCCAGGTCCAGATCTAGTACAGGTCCAGTACAGGTCCAGATCCAGTACAGGTCCAGATCCAGTCCAGTTCTAGTCCAGGTCCAGATCCAGTCCAGATCCAGTACAGGTCCATTACAGGTCCAGATCCAGTCGAGATCCAGTCCAGGTCCAGATCCAGTCCAGGTCGAGTCCAGTTCCAGTACAGATCCAGTACAGGTCCAGAACAGATCCAGTCCAGGTCCAGTCCAGGTCCAGTACAGGTCCAGTACAGATCCAGTACAGGTCCAGATCCAGTCCAGATCCAGTACAGGTCCTGTACAGATCCAGATCCAGTACAGGTCCAGTCCAGTTCTAGTCCAGGTCCAGATCCAGTCCAGATCCTGTACAGGTCCAGATCCAGTACAGGTCCATATCCAGATCCAGTCCAGGTCCAGGTCCAGATCCAGTCCAGGTCCAGTACAGGTCCAGATCCAGTCCAGATCCAGTCCAGGTCCAGTACAGGTCCAGATCCTGTCGAAATCCAGTCCAGATCCAGTCCAGGTCCAGTACAGGTCCAGTACAGGTCCAGACCCAGTCTAGATCCAGTCCAGATCCAGTCCAGTTCTAGTCCAGGTCCAGATCCAGTCCAGGTCCAGATCCAGTACAGGTCCACTAAAGGTCCAGATCCAGTCCAGGTCCTGTACAGGTCCAGATCCAGTCCAGATCCAGTACAGGTCCAGATCCAGTCCAGGTCCAGTACAGATCCAGTACAGTTCCAGAACAGATCCAGTCCAGGTCAAGCACAGATCCAGTCCAGGTCCAGCACAGATCCAGTACAGGTCCATTACAGGTCCAGATCCAGTCGAGATCCAGTCCAGGTCCAGATCCAGTCCAGGTCCTGTACAGGTCCAGATCCAGTACAGATCCAGTACAGGTCCAGATCCAGTCCAGGTCCAGGTCCAGATCCAGATCCAGTCCAGGTCCAGGTCCAGATCCAGTCCAGGTCCAGTACAGGTCTAGATCCAGTCCAGTTCCAGTACAGGTCCAGATCCAGTCCAGATCCAGTCCAGATCCAGTCCAGATCCCAGTACAGGTCCAGTCCAGGTCCAGGTCCAGGTCCAGATCCAGTCCAGGTCGAGTCCAGTTCCAGTACAGATCCAGTACAGGTCCAGAACAGATCCAGTACAGATCCAGTCCAGGTCCAGTACAGAACAAGTATAGATCCAGTACAGGTCCAGTCCAGGTCTAGTACAGGTCCAGATCCAGTCCAGATCCATATCCAGTATAGTTCCACTACAGGTCCAGATCCAGTACAGGTCCAGTACAGGTCCAGGTCCAGTCCAGATCCAGTACAGGTCCAGCACAGATCCAGTCCAGGTCCAGTCCAGGTCTAGTCCAGGTCCAGTACAGGTCCAGTCCAGATCCCGTACAGGTCCAGATCCAGTCCAGATCCAGTACAGGTCCAGTACAGGCCCATTACAGGTCCAGAACAGGTCCAGTCCAGGTCCAGGTCCAGTGCAGGTCCAGTACAGGTCCAGTACAGGTCCAGATCCAGTCCAGGTCCAGTCCAGGTCCAGCACAGATCCAGCACAGATCCAGTACAGGTCCAGATCCAGTACAGGTCAAGTACAGGTCCAGATCCAGTCCAGATCCAGTACAGGTCCTGTACAGATCCAGTACAGATCCAGTACAGGTCCAGATCCAGTCCAGATCCAGTACAGGTCCAGTCCAGGTCCAGATCTAGTACAGGTCCAGTACAGGTCCAGATCCAGTACAGTTCCAGATCCAGTCCAGTTCTTGTCCAGGTCCAGATCCAGTCCAGATCCAGTCCAGGTCCAGTCCAGGTCCAGATCCAGTACAGGTCCACTAAAGGTCCAGATCCAGTCCAGATCCAGTACAGGTCCATTACAGGTCCAGATCCAGTCGAGATCCAGTCCAGGTCCAGATCCAGTCCAGGTCGAGTCCAGTTCCAGTACAGTTCCAGTACAGGTCCAGAACAGATCCAGTCCAGGTCCAGTCCAGGTCCAGTACAGGTCCAGTACAGATCCAGTACAGGTCCAGATCCAGTACAGGTCCAGTACAGGTCCAGATCCAGTCCAGATCCAGTACAGGTCCTGTACAGATCCAGTACAGGTCCAGATCCAGTACAGGTCCAGATCCAGTCCAGATCCAGTACAGGTCCAGTAAAGCTCCAGTCATGGTCCAGTACAGGTCCAGTCCAGGTCCAAATCCAGTACAGGTCCAGTACAGGTCCAGATCCAGTCCAGTTCTAGTCCAGGTCCAGATCCAGTCCAGATCCAGATCCAGTCCATGTCCAGTCCAGGTCCAGATCCAGTACAGGTCCACTAAAGGTCCAGATCCAGTGCAGATCCAGTCCAGGTCCTGTACAGGTCCAGATCCAGTCCAGATCCAGTACAGGTCCAGATCCAGTGCAGATCCAGTACAGGTCCATTACAGGTCCAGATCCAGTCGAGATCCAGTCCAGGTCCAGATCCAGTCCAGGTCCTGTACAGGTCCAGATCCAGTACAGATCCAGTACAGGTCCAGATCCAGTCCAGGTCCAGGTCCAGATCCAGATCCAGTCCAGGTCCAGGTCCAGATCCAGTCCAGGTCCAGTACAGGTCCAGATCCAGTCCAGATCCAGTCCAGGTCCAGTACAGGTCCAGATCCTGTCGAAATCCAGTCCAGATCCAGTCCAGGTCCAGTACAGGTCCAGTACAGGTCCAGACCCAGTCTAGATCCAGTCCAGATCCAGTCCAGTTCTAGTCCAGGTCCAGATCCAGTCCAGATCCAGTCCAGGTCCAGATCCAGTACAGGTCCACTAAAGGTCCAGATGCAGTCGAGATCCAGTCCAGGTCCAGATCCAGTCCAGGTCCTGTACAGGTCCAGATCCAGTCCAGGTCCAGATCCAGTCCAGATCCAGTCCAGGTCCAGTCCAGGTCCAGTACAGATCCAGTACAGTTCCAGAACAGATCCAGTCCAGGTCCAGTCCAGGTCCAGTCCAGGTCAAGCACAGATCCAGTCCAGGTCCAGCACAGATCCAGTACAGGTCATGTACAGATCCAGTACAGGTCCAGATCAAGTCCAGATCCAGTACAGATCCAGATCCAGTACAGGTCCTGTACAGATCCAGTCCAGATCCAGTCCAGATCCAGTACAGGTCCAGATCCAGTCCAGATCCAGTCCCGGTCCAGTACACGTCCAGTACAGGTCCAGTACAGGTCTAGATCCAGTCCAGTTCCAGTACAGGTCCAGATCCCGTACAGGTCCAGTCCAGATCCAGTCCAGGTCCAGATCCAGTCCAAATCCAGTTCAGGTCCAGTACACGTCCAGTACAGGTCCAGATCCAGTCCAGTTCCAGTAGAGGTCCAGATCCAGTACAAGTCCAGATCCAGTACAAGTCCAGATCCAGTCCAGATCCAGTCCAGATCCAGTACAGGTCCAGTACAGGTCCAGATCCAGTCCAGATCCAGTACAGGTCCAGATCCAGTATAGGTCCAGTACAGGTCCAGATCCAGTCCATATCCAGTACAGATCCAGTTAAGGTCCAGATCCAGTACAGGTCCAGACCCTGTCGAGATCCAGTCCAGATCCAGTCCAGATTCAGTCCAGATTCAGTCCAGATCCAGTACAGGTCCAGTACAGGTCCAGATCCAGTCCAGTTCTAGTCCAGGTCCAGATCCAGTCCAGATCCAGTCCAGGTCCAGTCCAGGTCCAGATCCAGTACAGGTCCACTAAAGGTCCAGATCCTGTGCAGATCCAGTACAGGTCCATTACAGGTCCAGATCCAGTCGAGATCCAGTCCAGGTCCAGATCCAGTCCAGGTCGAGTCCAGTTCCAGTACAGATCCAGTACAGGTCCAGAACAGATCCAGTCCAGGTCCAGTACAGATCCAGTACAGGTCCAGATCCAGTACAGCTCTTGTACAGATCCAGTACAGGTCCAGATCCAGTCCAGATCCAGTACAGGTCCAGATCCAGTCCAGATCCAGTACAGGTCCAGTCCAGGTCCAGATCTAGTACAGGTCCAGTACAGGTCCAGATCCAGTACAGGTCCAGATCCAGTCCAGTTCTAGTCCAGATCCAGTCCAGATCCAGTACAGGTCCAGTCCAGGTCCAGATCCAGTCCAGGTCGAGTCCAGTTCCAGTACAGATCCAGTACAGGTCCAGAACAGATCCAGTCCAGGTCCAGTCCAGGTCCAGTACAGGTCCAGTACAGATCCAGTACAGGTCCAGATCCAGTCCAGATCCAGTACAGGTCCTGTACAGATCCAGATCCAGTACAGGTCCAGATCCAGATCCAGTCCAGTTCTAGTCCAGGTCCAGATCCAGTACAGGTCCAGATCCAGTCCAGGTCCAGATCCAGATCCAGTCCAGGTCCAGGTCCAGATCCAGTCCAGGTCCAGTACAGGTCCAGATCCAGTCCAGATCCAGTCCAGGTCCAGTACAGGTCCAGATCCTGTCGAAATCCAGTCCAGATCCAGTCCAGGTCCAGTCCAGGTCCAGTACAGGTCCAGTACAGGTCCAGACCCAGTCTAGATCCAGTCCAGATCCAGTCCAGTTCTAGTCCAGGTCCAGATCCAGTCCAGATCCAGTCCAGGTCCAGATCCAGTACAGGTCCACTAAAGGTCCAGATCCAGTCCAGGTCCTGTACAGGTCCAGATCCAGTACAGGTCCAGATCCAGTCCAGGTCCAGTACAGATCCAGTACAGTTCCAGGACAGATCCAGTCCAGGTCAAGCACAGATCCAGTCCAGGTCCAGCACAGATCCAGTACAGGTCCAGATCAAGTCCAGATCCAGTACAGATCCAGATCCAGTACAGGTCCTGTACAGATCCAGTCCAGATCCAGTCCAGATTCAGTACAGATCCAGTACAGGTCCAGATTCAGTCCAGATCCAGTCCCGGTCCAGTACACGTCCAGTACAGGTCTAGATCCAGTCCAGTTCCAGTACAGGTCCAGATCCAGTCCAGATCCAGTCCAGATCCCGTACAGGTCCAGTCCAGGTCCAGATCCAGTCCAGATCCAGTCCAGGTCGAGTCCAGTTCCAGTACAGATCCAGTACAGGTCCAGAACAGATCCAGTACAGATCCAGTCCAGGTCCAGTACAGAACAAGTATAGATCCAGTACAGGTCCAGTCCAGGTCTAGTACAGGTCCAGATCCAGTCCAGATCCAGTAAAGGTCCAGTTAGGTCCAGATTCAGTACAGGTCCAGATCCAGTACAGGTCCAGACCCTGTTGAGATCCAGTCCAGATCCAGTCCAGATTCAGTCCAGGTCCAGTACAGGTCCAGAACAGATCCAGTCCAGGTCCAGTCCAGGTCCAGTCCAGGTCCAGGTCCAGTACAGGTCCAGTACAGATCCAGTACAGGTCCAGATCCAGTCCAGATCCAGTACAGGTCAAGTACAGGTGCAGATCCAGTCCAGATCCAGTACAGGTCCAGATCCAGTACAGGTCTTGTACAGATCCAGTACAGGTCCAGATTCAGTCCAGGTCCAACACAGGTCCAGAACAGATCCAGTCCAGGTCCAGTCCAGGTCCAGGTCCAGTACAGGTCCAGTACAGGTCCAGATCCAGTCCAGATCCAGTACAGGTCAAGTACAGGTCCAGATCCAGTCCAGATCCAGTACAGGTCCTGTACAGATCCAGTACAGGTCCAGATCCAGTACAGGTCTTGTACAGATCCAGTACAGGTCCAGATCTAGTCCAGATCCAGTACAGGTCCAGTCCAGGTCCAGATCTAGTACAGGTCCAATACAGGTCCAGATCCAGTACAGGTCCAGATCCAGTCCAGTTCTAGTCCAGGTCCAGATCCAGTCCAGATCCAGTCCAGGTCCAGTCCAGGTCCAGATCCAGTACAGGTCCACTAAAGGTCCAGATCCTGTCCAGATCCAGTACAGGTCCATTACAGGTCCAGATCCAGTCGAGATCCAGTCCAGGTCCAGATCCAGTCCAGGTCGAGTCCAGTTCCAGTACAGATCCAGTACAGGTCCAGAACAGATCCAGTCCAGGTCCAGTCCAGGTCCAGTACAGGTCCAGATCCAGTACAGGTCCAGATCCAGTCCAGTTCTAGTCCAGGTCCAGATCCAGATCCAGTCCAGGTCCAGTCCAGGTCCAGTACAGGTCCATAACAGATCCAGTCCAGGTCCAGTCCAGGTCCAGGTCCAGTACAGGTCCAGTACAGATCCAGTACAGGTCCAGTCCAGGTCCAGCACAGATCCAGCACAGATCCAGTACAGGTCCAGATCCAGTCCAGATCCAGTACAGGTCAAGTACAGGTCCAGATCCAGTCCAGATCCAGTACAGGTCCTGTACAGGTCCAGATCCAGTACAGGTCTTGTACAGATCCAGTACAGGTCCAGATCCAGTCCAGGTCCAGTACAGGTCCAGTCCAGGTCCAGATCTAGTACAGTTCCAGTACAGGTCCAGATCCAGTACAGGTCCAGATCCAGTCCAGTTCTAGTCCAGGTCCAGGTCCAGTCCAGGTCCAGGTCCACTAAAGGTCCAGATCCAGTACAGGTCCAGATCCAGTCCAGGTCGAGTCCAGTTCCAGTACAGATCCAGTACAGGTCGAGTCCAGTTCCAGTACAGATCCAGTACAGGTCCAGTACAGGTCCAGTCCAGGTCCAGTCCAGGTCCAGTACAGGTCCAGACCCAGTCCAGATCCAGTCCAGTTCTAGTCCAGGTCCAGATCCAGTCCAGGTCCAGTCCAGGTCCAGATCCAGTACAGGTCCACTAAAGGTCCAGATCCAGTCCAGATCCAGTACAGGTCCATTACAGGTCCAGATCCAGTCGAGATCCAGTCCAGGTCCAGATCCAGTCCAGGTCGAGTCCAGTTCCAGTACAGATCCAGTACAGGTCCAGAACAGATCCAGTCCAGGTCCAGTCCAGGTCCAGTACAGGTCCAGATCCAGTCCAGTTCTAGTCCATGTCCAGATCCAGTCCAGATCCAGTCCAGGTCCAGATCCAGTACAGGTCCACTAAAGGTCCAGGTCGAGTCCAGATCCAGTACAGATCCAGTACAGGTCCAGAACAGATCCAGTCCAGGTCCAGTCCAGGTCCAGTACAGGTCCAGTACAGGTCCAGATCCAGTACAGGTCCAGTACAGATCCAGTACAGGTCCAGTACAGGTCCAGTACACGTCCTGTACAGATCCAGTACAGGTCCAGATCCAGTACAGGTCCAGATCCAGTACAGGTCCAGTAAAGCTCCAGTCATGGTCCAGTACAGGTCCAGATCCAGTACAGGTCCAGTACAGATCCAGTACAGATCCAGTACACGTCCTGTACAGATCCAGTACAGGTCCAGATCCAGTACAGGTCCAGATCCAGTACAGGTCCAGTAAAGCTCCAGTCATGGTCCAGTACAGGTCCAGTCCAGGTCCAGATCCAGTACAGGTCCAGTACAGGTCCAGATCCAGTCCAGTTCTAGTCCAGGTCCAGATCCAGTCCAGATCTAGTCCATGTCCAGTCCAGATCCAGATCCAGATCCAGTCCATGTCCAGTCCAGGTCCAGATCCAGTACAGGTCCACTAAAGGTCCAGATCCAGTGCAGATCCAGTACAGGTCCATTACAGGTCCAGATCCAGTCGAGATCCAGTCCAGGTCCAGATCCAGTCCAGGTCCTGTACAGGTCCAGATCCAGTCCAGATCCAGTACAGGTCCAGATCCAGTCCAGGTCCAGGTCCAGATCCAGATCCAGTCCAGGTCCAGGTCCAGGTCCAGATCCAGTCCAGGTCCAGTACAGGTCCAGATCCAGTCCAGATCCAGTACAGGTCCAGTACAGGTCCAGATCCTGTCCAGATCCAGTCCAGGTCGAGTCCAGTTCCAGTACAGGTCAAGCACAGATCCAGTCCAGGTCCAGCACAGATCCAGTACAGGTCCAGATCAAGTCCAGATCCAGTACAGATCCAGATCCAGTACAGGTCCTGTACAGATCCAGTCCAGATCCAGTCCAGATTCAGTACAGATCCAGTACAGGTCCAGATTCAGTCCAGATTCAGTACAGATCCAGTACAGGTCCAGATTCAGTCCAGATCCAGTCCCGGTCCAGTACACGTCCAGTACAGGTCCAGTACAGGTCTAGATCCAGTCCAGTTCCAGTACAGGTCCAGATCCAGTCCAGATCCAGTCCAGATCCAGTCCAGATCCCGTCCAGGTCCAGATCCAGTCCAGATCCAGTCCAGGTCGAGTCCAGTTCCAGTACAGGTCCAGTACAGGTCCAGAACAGATCCAGTACAGATCCAGTCCAGGTCCAGTACAGAACAAGTATAGATCCAGTACAGGTCCAGTCCAGGTCTAGTACAGGTCCAGATCCAGTCCAGGTCCAGATCCATATCCAGTCCAGATCCAGTACAGGTCCAGTCCAGGTCCAGATCCAGTACAGGTCCAGTACAGGTCCAGATCCAGTCCAGATCTAGTACAGGTCCAGATTCAGTTCAGATCTAGTACAGGTCCAGATCCAGTCCAGATCTAGTACAGGTCCAGATCCAGTCCAGATCCAGTAAAGGTCCAGTTAGGTCCAGATTCAGTACAGGTCCAGATCCAGTACAGGTCCAGACCCTGTCGAGATCCAGTCCAGATCCAGTCCAGATTCAGTCCAGGTCCAGTACAGGTCCAGAACAGATCCAGTCCAGGTCCAGTCCAGGTCCAGGTCCAGTACAGGTCCAGTACAGATCCAGTACAGGTCCAGATCCAGTCCAGATCCAGTACAGGTCAAGTACAGGTGCAGATCCAGTCCAGATCCAGTACAGGTCCTGTACAGATCCAGTACAGGTCCAGATCCAGTACAGGTCTTGTACAGATCCAGTACAGGTCCAGATTCAGTCCAGGTCCAACACAGGTCCAGAACAGATCCAGTCCAGGTCCAGTCCAGGTCCAGGTCCAGTACAGGTCCAGATCCAGTCCAGATCCAGTACAGGTCAAGTACAGGTCCAGATCCAGTCCAGATCCAGTACAGGTCCTGTACAGATCCAGTACAGGTCCAGATCCAGTACAGGTCTTGTACAGATCCAGTACAGGTCCAGATCTAGTCCAGATCCAGTACAGGTCCAGTCCAGGTCCAGATCTAGTACAGGTCCAGTACAGGTCCAGATCCAGTACAAGTCCAGATCCAGTCCAGTTCTAGTCCAGGTCCAGATCCAGTCCAGGTCCAGTCCAGGTCCAGATCCAGTACAGGTCCACTAAAGGTCCAGATCCAGTCCAGATCCAGTACAGGTCCATTACAGGTCCAGATCCAGTCGAGATCCAGTCCAGGTCGAGTCCAGTTCCAGTACAGATCCAGTACAGGTCCAGAACAGATCCAGTCCAGGTCCAGTCCAGGTCCAGTACAGGTCCAGATCCAGTACAGGTCCAGTACAGGTCCAGTACAGATCCAGTACAGGTCCAGATCCAGTCCAGATCCAGTCCAGGTCCAGTCCAGGTCCAGATCCAGTCCCGATCCAGTACAGGTCCTGTACAGATCCAGTACAGGTCCAGATCCAGTCCAGATCCAGTACAGGTCCAGTAAAGCTCCAGTCATGGTCCAGTACAGGTCCAGTCCAGGTCCAGATCCAGTCCAGATCTAGTACAGGTCCAGATCCAGTCCAGATCCAGTAAAGGTCCAGTTAGGTCCAGATTCAGTACAGGTCCAGATCCAGTACAGGTCCAGATCCAGTCCAGTTCTAGTCCAGGTCCAGATCCAGATCCAGTCCAGGTCCAGTCCAGGTCCAGTACAGGTCCATAACAGATCCAGTCCAGGTCCAGGTCCAGTACAGATCCAGTACAGGTCCAGTCCAGGTCCAGCACAGATCCAGCACAGATCCAGTACAGGTCCAGATCCAGTCCAGATCCAGTACAGGTCCAGATCCAGTGCAGATCCAGTACAGGTCCATTACAGGTCCAGATCCAGTCGAGATCCAGTCCAGGTCCTGTACAGGTCCAGATCCAGTCAAGATCCAGTCCAGGTCCAGATCCAGTCCAGATCCAGTCCAGGTCCAGTACTGATCCAGTACAGTTCCAGAACAGATCCAGTCCAGGTCCAGTCCAGGTCCAGCACAGATCCCGTACAGGTCATGTACAGATCCAGTACAGGTCCAGATCCAGTACAGATCCAGATCCAGTACAGGTCCTGTACAGATCCAGTCCAGATCCAGTCCAGATTCAGTACAGATCCAGTACAGGTCCAGATCCAGTGCACGTCCAGTACAGGTCTACATCCAGTCCAGTTCCAGATCCAGTCCAGATCTAGTACAGGTCCAGATCCAGAACAGATCCAGTCCAGATCCAGTAAAGGTCCAGTTAGGTCCAGATTCAGTACAGGTCCAGATCCAGTCCAGATCCAGTACAGGTCCAGACCCTGTCGAGATCCAGTCCAGATCCAGTCCAGATTCAGTCCAGGTCCAGTACAGGTCCAGAACAGATCCAGTCCAGGTCCAGTCCAGGTCCAGGTCCAGTACAGGTCCAGTACAGATCCAGTACAGGTCCAGATCCAGTCCAGGTCCAGTCCAGGTCCAGTCCATGTCCAGCACAGATCCAGCACAGATCCAGTACAGGTCCAGATCCAGTCCAGATCCAGTACAGGTCCAGTACAGGTCCAGATCCAGTCAAGGTCCTGTACAGGTCCTGTACAGATCCAGTACAGGTCCAGATCCAGTACAGGTCCAGATCCAGTACAGGTCCAGTACAGGTCCAGATGCAGTCCAGTTCTAGTCCAGGTCCAGATCCAGTACAGGTCCACTAAAGGTCCAGATCCAGTGCAGATCCAGTACAGGTCCATTACAGGTCCAGATCCAGTCGAGATCCAGTCCAGGTCCAGATCCAGTCCAGGTCCTGTACAGGTCCAGATCCAGTCCAGATCCAGTACAGGTCCAGATCCAGTCCAGATCCAGTACAGGTCCAGATCCAGTCCAGATCCAGTACAGGTCCAGATCCAGTCCAGGTCCAGTACAGGTCCAGATCCAGTCCAGATCCAGTCCAGGTCCAGTACAGGTCCAGATCCTATCGAAATCCTGTCCAGATCCAGTCCAGGTCCAGTCCAGGTCCAGATCTAGTACAGGTCCACTAAAGGTCCAGATCCAGTCCAGATCCAGTACAGGTCCAGATCCAGTCGAGATCCAGTCCAGGTCCAGATCCAGTCCAGGTCGAGTCCAGTTCCAGTACAGATCCAGTACAGGTCCAGAACAGATCCAGTCCAGGTCCAGTCCAGGTCCAGTACAGATCCAGTCCAGGTCCAGATCCAGTCCAGATCCAGTCCAGGTCCAGTCCAGGTCCAGTACAGGTCCAGACCCAGTCTAGATCCAGTCCAGATCCAGTACAGGTCCAGTCCAGGTCCAGATCTAGTACAGGTCCACTAAAGGTCCAGATCCAGTCCAGATCCAGTAGAGGTCCATTACAGGTCCAGATCCAGTCGAGATCCAGTCCAGGTCCAGATCCAGTCCAGGTCGAGTCCAGTTCCAGTACAGATCCAGTACAGGTCCAGAACAGATCCAGTCCAGGTCCAGTCCAGGTCCAGTCCAGGTCCAGTACAGGTCCAGATCCAGTCCAGATCCAGTACAGGTCCTGTACAGATCCAGTACAGGTCCAGATCCAGTATAGGTCCAGATCCAGTCCAGATCCAGTCCAGGTCCAGATCCAGTCCAGATCCAGTACAGGTCCTGTACAGATCCAGTACAGGTCCAGATTCAGTACAGGTCCAGATCCAGTCCAGATCCAGTACAGGTACAGACCCTGTCGAGATCCAGTCCAGATCCAGTCCAGATTCAGTCCAGATTCAGTCCAGGTCCAGAACAGATCCAGTCCAGGTCCAGTCCAGGTCCAGGTCCAGGTCCAGTACAGGTCCAGTACAGATCCAGTACAGGTCCAGATCCAGTCTAGGTCCAGTCCAGGTCCAGCACAGATCCAGCACAGATCCAGTACAGGTCCAGATCCAGTCCAGTTCCAGTACAGATCCAGTACAGGTCCAGAACAGATCCAGTCCAGGTCCAGTCCAGGTCCAGTACAGATCCAGATCCAGTACAGGTCCTGTACAGATCCAGTCCAGATCCAGTCCAGATTCAGTACAGATCCAGTACAGGTCCAGATCCAGTGCACGTCCAGTACAGGTCTACATCCAGTCCAGTTCCAGATCCAGTCCAGATCTAGTACAGGTCCAGATCCAGAACAGATCCAGTCCAGATCCAGTAAAGGTCCAGTTAGGTCCAGATTCAGTACAGGTCCAGATCCAGTCCAGATCCAGTACAGGTCCAGACCCTGTCGAGATCCAGTCCAGATCCAGTCCAGATTCAGTCCAGGTCCAGTACAGGTCCAGAACAGATCCAGTCCAGGTCCAGTCCAGGTCCAGGTCCAGTACAGGTCCAGTACAGATCCAGTACAGGTCCAGATCCAGTCCAGGTCCAGTCCAGGTCCAGTCCATGTCCAGCACAGATCCAGCACAGATCCAGTACAGGTCCAGATCCAGTCCAGATCCAGTACAGGTCCAGTACAGGTCCAGATCCAGTCCAGGTCCTGTACAGGTCCTGTACAGATCCAGTACAGGTCCAGATCCAGTACAGGTCCAGATCCAGTACAGGTCCAGTACAGGTCCAGATGCAGTCCAGTTCTAGTCCAGGTCCAGATCCAGTACAGGTCCACTAAAGGTCCAGATCCAGTGCAGATCCAGTACAGGTCCATTACAGGTCCAGATCCAGTCGAGATCCAGTCCAGGTCCAGATCCAGTCCAGGTCCTGTACAGGTCCAGATCCAGTCCAGATCCAGTACAGGTCCAGATCCAGTCCAGATCCAGTACAGGTCCAGATCCAGTCCAGATCCAGTACAGGTCCAGATCCAGTCCAGGTCCAGTACAGGTCCAGATCCAGTCCAGATCCAGTCCAGGTCCAGTACAGGTCCAGATCCTATCGAAATCCTGTCCAGATCCAGTCCAGGTCCAGTCCAGGTCCAGATCTAGTACAGGTCCACTAAAGGTCCAGATCCAGTCCAGATCCAGTACAGGTCCAGATCCAGTCGAGATCCAGTCCAGGTCCAGATCCAGTCCAGGTCGAGTCCAGTTCCAGTACAGATCCAGTACAGGTCCAGAACAGATCCAGTCCAGGTCCAGTCCAGGTCCAGTACAGATCCAGTCCAGGTCCAGATCCAGTCCAGATCCAGTCCAGATCCAGTCCAGGTCCAGTCCAGGTCCAGTACAGGTCCAGACCCAGTCTAGATCCAGTCCAGATCCAGTACAGGTCCAGTCCAGGTCCAGATCTAGTACAGGTCCACTAAAGGTCCAGATCCAGTCCAGATCCAGTAGAGGTCCATTACAGGTCCAGATCCAGTCGAGATCCAGTCCAGGTCCAGATCCAGTCCAGGTCGAGTCCAGTTCCAGTACAGATCCAGTACAGGTCCAGAACAGATCCAGTCCAGGTCCAGTCCAGGTCCAGTCCAGGTCCAGTACAGGTCCAGATCCAGTCCAGATCCAGTACAGGTCCTGTACAGATCCAGTACAGGTCCAGATCCAGTATAGGTCCAGATCCAGTCCAGATCCAGTCCAGGTCCAGATCCAGTCCAGATCCAGTACAGGTCCTGTACAGATCCAGTACAGGTCCAGATTCAGTACAGGTCCAGATCCAGTCCAGATCCAGTACAGGTACAGACCCTGTCGAGATCCAGTCCAGATCCAGTCCAGATTCAGTCCAGATTCAGTCCAGGTCCAGAACAGATCCAGTCCAGGTCCAGTCCAGGTCCAGGTCCAGGTCCAGTACAGGTCCAGTACAGATCCAGTACAGGTCCAGATCCAGTCTAGGTCCAGTCCAGGTCCAGCACAGATCCAGCACAGATCCAGTACAGGTCCAGATCCAGTCCAGTTCCAGTACAGATCCAGTACAGGTCCAGAACAGATCCAGTCCAGGTCCAGTCCAGGTCCAGTACAGATCCAGTCCAAGTCCAGATCCAGTCCAGATCCAGTCCAGGTCCAGTCCAGGTCCAGTACAGGTCCAGACCCAGTCTAGATCCAGTCCAGATCCAGTACAGGTCCAGTCCAGGTCCAGATCTAGTACAGGTCCACTAAAGGTCCAGATCCAGTCCAGATCCAGTAGAGGTCCATTACAGGTCCAGATCCAGTCGAGATCCAGTCCAGGTCCAGATCCAGTCCAGGTCGAGTCCAGTTCCAGTACAGATCCAGTACAGGTCCAGAACAGATCCAGTCCAGGTCCAGTCCAGGTCCAGTCCAGGTCCAGTACAGGTCCAGTCCAGGTCCAGTACAGGTCCAGATCCAGTCCAGATCCAGTACAGGTCCTGTACAGATCCAGTACAGGTCCAGATCCAGTATAGGTCCAGATCCAGTCCAGATCCAGTCCAGATCCAGTCCAGGTCCAGTACAGGTCCAGATCCAGTCCAGATCCAGTACAGGTCCTGTACAGATCCAGTACAGGTCCAGATTCAATACAGGTCCAGATCCAGTCCAGATCCAGTACAGGTACAGACCCTGTCGAGATCCAGTCCAGATCCAGTCCAGATTCAGTCCAGATTCAGTCCAGGTCCAGAACAGATCCAGTCCAGGTCCAGTCCAGGTCCAGTTCCAGGTCCAGTACAGGTCCAGTACAGATCCAGTACAGATCCAGATCCAGTCTAGGTCCAGTCCAGGTCCAGCACAGATCCAGCACAGATCCAGTACAGGTCCAGATCCAGTCCAGATCCAGTACAATTCAAGTACAGGTCCAGATCCAGTCCAGATCCAGTCCAGTTCCAGTACAGATCCAGTACAGGTCCAGATCCTGTCGAAATCCAGTCCAGATCCAGTCCAGGTCCAGTACAGGTCCAGATCCTGTCGAAATCCAGTCCAGATCCAGTCCAGATCCAGTCCAGGTCCAGTACAGGTCCAGTACAGGTCCAGACCCAGTCTAGATCCAGTCCAGATCCAGTCCAGTTCTAGTCCAGGTCCAGATCCAGTCCAGATCCAGTCCAGGTCCAGTCCAGGTCCAGATCCAGTACAGGTCCACTAAAGGTCCAGATCCAGTGCAGATCCAGTACAGGTCCATTACAGGTCCAGATCCAGTCCAGGTCCAGTACAGGTCCAGTCCAGGTCCAGATCTAGTACAGGTCCAGTACAGGTCCAGATCCAGTACAGGTCCAGATCCAGTCCAGTTCTAGTCCAGGTCCAGGTCCAGTCCAGGTCCAGGTCCACTAAAGGTCCAGATCCAGTACAGGTCCAGATCCAGTCCAGGTCGAGTCCAGTTCCAGTACAGATCCAGTACAGGTCGAGTCCAGTTCCAGTACAGATCCAGTACAGGTCCAGTACAGGTCCAGTCCAGGTCCAGTCCAGGTCCAGTACAGGTCCAGACCCAGTCCAGATCCAGTCCAGTTCTAGTCCAGGTCCAGATCCAGTCCAGGTCCAGTCCAGGTCCAGATCCAGTACAGGTCCACTAAAGGTCCAGATCCAGTCCAGATCCAGTACAGGTCCATTACAGGTCCAGATCCAGTCGAGATCCAGTCCAGGTCCAGATCCAGTCCAGGTCGAGTCCAGTTCCAGTACAGATCCAGTACAGGTCCAGAACAGATCCAGTCCAGGTCCAGTCCAGGTCCAGTACAGGTCCAGTACAGGTCCAGATCCAGTCCAGTTCTAGTCCATGTCCAGATCCAGTCCAGATCCAGTCCAGGTCCAGATCCAGTACAGGTCCACTAAAGGTCCAGGTCGAGTCCAGATCCAGTACAGATCCAGTACAGGTCCAGAACAGATCCAGTCCAGGTCCAGTCCAGGTCCAGTACAGGTCCAGTACAGGTCCAGATCCAGTACAGGTCCAGTACAGATCCAGTACAGGTCCAGTACAGGTCCAGTACACGTCCTGTACAGATCCAGTACAGGTCCAGATCCAGTACAGGTCCAGATCCAGTACAGGTCCAGTAAAGCTCCAGTCATGGTCCAGTACAGGTCCAGATCCAGTACAGGTCCAGTACAGATCCAGTACAGATCCAGTACAGGTCCTGTACAGATCCAGTACAGGTCCAGATCCAGTACAGGTCCAGATCCAGTACAGGTCCAGTAAAGCTCCAGTCATGGTCCAGTACAGGTCCAGTCCAGGTCCAGATCCAGTACAGGTCCAGTACAGGTCCAGATCCAGTCCAGTTCTAGTCCAGGTCCAGATCCAGTCCAGATCTAGTCCATGTCCAGTCCAGATCCAGATCCAGATCCAGTCCATGTCCAGTCCAGGTCCAGATCCAGTACAGGTCCACTAAAGGTCCAGATCCAGTGCAGATCCAGTACAGGTCCATTACAGGTCCAGATCCAGTCGAGATCCAGTCCAGGTCCAGATCCAGTCCAGGTCCTGTACAGGTCCAGATCCAGTCCAGATCCAGTACAGGTCCAGATCCAGTCCAGGTCCAGGTCCAGATCCAGATCCAGTCCAGGTCCAGGTCCAGGTCCAGATCCAGTCCAGGTCCAGTACAGGTCCAGATCCAGATCCAGTCCAGATCCAGTACAGGTCCAGTACAGGTCCAGATCCTGTCCAGATCCAGTCCAGGTCGAGTCCAGTTCCAGTACAGGTCAAGCACAGATCCAGTACAGGTCCAGATCAAGTCCAGATCCAGTACAGATCCAGATCCAGTACAGGTCCTGTACAGATCCAGTCCAGATCCAGTCCAGATTCAGTACAGATCCAGTACAGGTCCAGATTCAGTCCAGATCCAGTCCCGGTCCAGTACACGTCCAGTACAGGTCCAGTACAGGTCTAGATCCAGTCCAGTTCCAGTACAGGTCCAGATCCAGTCCAGATCCAGTCCAGATCCAGTCCAGATCCCGTCCAGGTCCAGATCCAGTCCAGATCCAGTCCAGGTCGAGTCCAGTTCCAGTACAGGTCCAGTACAGGTCCAGAACAGATCCAGTACAGATCCAGTCCAGGTCCAGTACAGAACAAGTATAGATCCAGTACAGGTCCAGTCCAGGTCTAGTACAGGTCCAGATCCAGTCCAGGTCCAGATCCATATCCAGTCCAGATCCAGTACAGGTCCAGTCCAGGTCCAGATCCAGTACAGGTCCAGTACAGGTCCAGATCCAGTCCAGATCTAGTACAGGTCCAGATTCAGTCCAGATCTAGTACAGGTCCAGATCCAGTCCAGATCTAGTACAGGTCCAGATCCAGTCCAGATCCAGTAAAGGTCCAGTTAGGTCCAGATTCAGTACAGGTCCAGATCCAGTACAGGTCCAGACCCTGTCGAGATCCAGTCCAGATCCAGTCCAGATTCAGTCCAGGTCCAGTACAGGTCCAGTCCAGGTCCAGTCCAGGTCCAGTCCAGGTCCAGGTCCAGTACAGGTCCAGTACAGATCCAGTACAGGTCCAGATCCAGTCCAGATCCAGTACAGGTCAAGTACAGGTGCAGATCCAGTCCAGATCCAGTACAGGTCCTGTACAGATCCAGTACAGGTCCAGATCCAGTACAGGTCTTGTACAGATCCAGTACAGGTCCAGATTCAGTCCAGGTCCAACACAGGTCCAGAACAGATCCAGTCCAGGTCCAGTACAGGTCCAGATCCAGTCCAGATCCAGTACAGGTCAAGTACAGGTCCAGATCCAGTCCAGATCCAGTACAGGTCCTGTACAGATCCAGTACAGGTCCAGATCCAGTACAGGTCTTGTACAGATCCAGTACAGGTCCAGATCTAGTCCAGATCCAGTACAGGTCCAGTCCAGGTCCAGATCTAGTACAGGTCCAGTACAGGTCCAGATCCAGTACAAGTCCAGATCCAGTCCAGTTCTAGTCCAGGTCCAGATCCAGTCCAGGTCCAGTCCAGGTCCAGATCCAGTACAGGTCCACTAAAGGTCCAGATCCAGTCCAGATCCAGTACAGGTCCATTACAGGTCCAGATCCAGTCGAGATCCAGTCCAGGTCGAGTCCAGTTCCAGTACAGATCCAGTACAGGTCCAGAACAGATCCAGTCCAGGTCCAGTCCAGGTCCAGTACAGGTCCAGATCCAGTACAGGTCCAGTACAGGTCCAGTACAGATCCAGTACAGGTCCAGATCCAGTCCAGATCCAGTCCAGGTCCAGTCCAGGTCCAGATCCAGTCCCGATCCAGTACAGGTCCTGTACAGATCCAGTACAGGTCCAGATCCAGTCCAGATCCAGTACAGGTCCAGTAAAGCTCCAGTCATGGTCCAGTACAGGTCCAGTCCAGGTCCAGATCCAGTCCAGATCTAGTACAGGTCCAGATCCAGTCCAGATCCAGTAAAGGTCCAGTTAGGTCCAGATTCAGTACAGGTCCAGATCCAGTACAGGTCCAGATCCAGTCCAGTTCTAGTCCAGGTCCAGATCCAGATCCAGTCCAGGTCCAGTCCAGGTCCAGTACAGGTCCATAACAGATCCAGTCCAGGTCCAGGTCCAGTACAGATCCAGTACAGGTCCAGTCCAGGTCCAGCACAGATCCAGCACAGATCCAGTACAGGTCCAGATCCAGTCCAGATCCAGTACAGGTCCAGATCCAGTGCAGATCCAGTACAGGTCCATTACAGGTCCAGATCCAGTCGAGATCCAGTCCAGGTCCTGTACAGGTCCAGATCCAGTCAAGATCCAGTCCAGGTCCAGATCCAGTCCAGATCCAGTCCAGGTCCAGTACTGATCCAGTACAGTTCCAGAACAGATCCAGTCCAGGTCCAGTCCAGGTCCAGCACAGATCCCGTACAGGTCATGTACAGATCCAGTACAGGTCCAGATCCAGTACAGATCCAGATCCAGTACAGGTCCTGTACAGATCCAGTCCAGATCCAGTCCAGATTCAGTACAGATCCAGTACAGGTCCAGATCCAGTGCACGTCCAGTACAGGTCTACATCCAGTCCAGTTCCAGATCCAGTCCAGATCTAGTACAGGTCCAGATCCAGAACAGATCCAGTCCAGATCCAGTAAAGGTCCAGTTAGGTCCAGATTCAGTACAGGTCCAGATCCAGTCCAGATCCAGTACAGGTCCAGACCCTGTCGAGATCCAGTCCAGATCCAGTCCAGATTCAGTCCAGGTCCAGTACAGGTCCAGAACAGATCCAGTCCAGGTCCAGTCCAGGTCCAGGTCCAGTACAGGTCCAGTACAGATCCAGTACAGGTCCAGATCCAGTCCAGGTCCAGTCCAGGTCCAGTCCATGTCCAGCACAGATCCAGCACAGATCCAGTACAGGTCCAGATCCAGTCCAGATCCAGTACAGGTCCAGTACAGGTCCAGATCCAGTCCAGGTCCTGTACAGGTCCTGTACAGATCCAGTACAGGTCCAGATCCAGTACAGGTCCAGATCCAGTACAGGTCCAGTACAGGTCCAGATGCAGTCCAGTTCTAGTCCAGGTCCAGATCCAGTACAGGTCCACTAAAGGTCCAGATCCAGTGCAGATCCAGTACAGGTCCATTACAGGTCCAGATCCAGTCGAGATCCAGTCCAGGTCCAGATCCAGTCCAGGTCCTGTACAGGTCCAGATCCAGTCCAGATCCAGTACAGGTCCAGATCCAGTCCAGATCCAGTACAGGTCCAGATCCAGTCCAGATCCAGTACAGGTCCAGATCCAGTCCAGGTCCAGTACAGGTCCAGATCCAGTCCAGATCCAGTCCAGGTCCAGTACAGGTCCAGATCCTATCGAAATCCTGTCCAGATCCAGTCCAGGTCCAGTCCAGGTCCAGATCTAGTACAGGTCCACTAAAGGTCCAGATCCAGTCCAGATCCAGTACAGGTCCAGATCCAGTCGAGATCCAGTCCAGGTCCAGATCCAGTCCAGGTCGAGTCCAGTTCCAGTACAGATCCAGTACAGGTCCAGAACAGATCCAGTCCAGGTCCAGTCCAGGTCCAGTACAGATCCAGTCCAGGTCCAGATCCAGTCCAGATCCAGTCCAGGTCCAGTCCAGGTCCAGTACAGGTCCAGACCCAGTCTAGATCCAGTCCAGATCCAGTACAGGTCCAGTCCAGGTCCAGATCTAGTACAGGTCCACTAAAGGTCCAGATCCAGTCCAGATCCAGTAGAGGTCCATTACAGGTCCAGATCCAGTTGAGATCCAGTCCAGGTCCAGATCCAGTCCAGGTCGAGTCCAGTTCCAGTACAGATCCAGTACAGGTCCAGAACAGATCCAGTCCAGGTCCAGTCCAGGTCCAGTCCAGGTCCAGTACAGGTCCAGATCCAGTCCAGATCCAGTACAGGTCCTGTACAGATCCAGTACAGGTCCAGATCCAGTATAGGTCCAGATCCAGTCGAGATCCAGTCCAGGTCCAGATCCAGTCCAGATCCAGTACAGGTCCTGTACAGATCCAGTACAGGTCCAGATTCAGTACAGGTCCAGATCCAGTCCAGATCCAGTACAGGTACAGACCCTGTCGAGATCCAGTCCAGATCCAGTCCAGATTCAGTCCAGATTCAGTCCAGGTCCAGAACAGATCCAGTCCAGGTCCAGTCCAGGTCCAGGTCCAGGTCCAGTACAGGTCCAGTACAGATCCAGTACAGGTCCAGATCCAGTCTAGGTCCAGTCCAGGTCCAGCACAGATCCAGCACAGATCCAGTACAGGTCCAGATCCAGTCCAGTTCCAGTACAGATCCAGTACAGGTCCAGAACAGATCCAGTCCAGGTCCAGTCCAGGTCCAGTACAGATCCAGTCCAAGTCCAGATCCAGTCCAGATCCAGTCCAGGTCCAGTCCAGGTCCAGTACAGGTCCAGACCCAGTCTAGATCCAGTCCAGATCCAGTACAGGTCCAGTCCAGGTCCAGATCTAGTACAGGTCCACTACAGGTCCAGATCCAGTCCAGATCCAGTAGAGGTCCATTACAGGTCCAGATCCAGTCGAGATCCAGTCCAGGTCCAGATCCAGTCCAGGTCGAGTCCAGTTCCAGTACAGATCCAGTACAGGTCCAGAACAGATCCAGTCCAGGTCCAGTCCAGGTCCAGTCCAGGTCCAGTACAGGTCCAGTCCAGGTCCAGTCCAGGTCCAGTACAGGTCCAGATCCAGTCCAGATCCAGTACAGGTCCTGTACAGATCCAGTACAGGTCCAGATCCAGTATAGGTCCAGATCCAGTCCAGATCCAGTACAGGTACAGACCCTGTCGAGATCCAGTCCAGATCCAGTCCAGATTCAGTCCAGATTCAGTCCAGGTCCAGAACAGATCCAGTCCAGGTCCAGTACAGGTCCAGTACAGATCCAGTACAGGTCCAGATCCAGTCTAGGTCCAGTCCAGGTCCAGCACAGATCCAGCACAGATCCAGTACAGGTCCAGATCCAGTCCAGATCCAGTACAATTCAAGTACAGGTCCAGATCCAGTCCAGATCCAGTCCAGGTCC
This sequence comes from Telmatherina bonti, assembly GCF_933228915.1. NCBI lineage: Eukaryota > Metazoa > Chordata > Actinopteri > Atheriniformes > Telmatherinidae > Telmatherina > Telmatherina bonti. Next base: position 41,082,460 of record NC_136612.1, read on the forward strand.
AGTACAGGTCCAGATCCAGTCCAGATCCAGTACAGGTCCTGTACAGATCCAGTACAGGTCCAGATTCAGTACAGGTCCAGATCCAGTCCAGATCCAGTACAGGTACAGACCCTGTCGAGATCCAGTCCAGATCCAGTCCAGATTCAGTCCAGATTCAGTCCAGGTCCAGAACAGATCCAGTCCAGGTCCAGTCCAGGTCCAGTTCCAGGTCCAGTACAGGTCCAGTACAGATCCAGTACAGGTCCAGATCCAGTCTAGGTCCAGTCCAGGTCCAGCACAGATCCAGCACAGATCCAGTACAGGTCCAGATCCAGTCCAGATCCAGTACAATTCAAGTACAGGTCCAGATCCAGTCCAGATCCAGTCCAGTTCCAGTACAGATCCAGTACAGGTCCAGATCCTGTCGAAATCCAGTCCAGATCCAGTCCAGGTCCAGTACAGGTCCAGATCCTGTCGAAATCCAGTCCAGATCCAGTCCAGATCCAGTCCAGGTCCAGTACAGGTCCAGTACAGGTCCAGACCCAGTCTAGATCCAGTCCAGATCCAGTCCAGTTCTAGTCCAGGTCCAGATCCAGTCCAGATCCAGTCCAGGTCCAGTCCAGGTCCAGATCCAGTACAGGTCCACTAAAGGTCCAGATCCAGTGCAGATCCAGTACAGGTCCATTACAGGTCCAGATCCAGTCGAGATCCAGTCCAGGTCCTGTACAGGTCCAGATCCAGTCAAGATCCAGTCCAGGTCCAGATCCAGTCCAGATCCAGTCCAGGTCCAGTACTGATCCAGTACAGTTCCAGAACAGATGCAGTCCAGGTCCAGTCCAGGTCCAGCACAGATCCAGTACAGGTCCAGATCCAGTACAGATCCAGATCCAGTACAGGTCCTGTACAGATCCAGTCCAGATCCAGTCCAGATTCAGTACAGATCCAGTACAGGTCCAGATCCAGTGCACGTCCAGTACAGGTCTACATCCAGTCCAGTTCCAGATCCAGTCCAGATCTAGTACAGGTCCAGATCCAGAACAGATCCAGTCCAGATCCAGTAAAGGTCCAGTTAGGTCCAGATTCAGTACAGGTCCAGATCCAGTCCAGATCCAGTACAGGTCCAGACCCTGTCGAGATCCAGTCCAGATCCAGTCCAGATTCAGTCCAGGTCCAGTACAGGTCCAGAACAGATCCAGTCCAGGTCCAGTCCAGGTCCAGGTCCAGTACAGATCCAGTACAAGTCCAGGTCCAGTCCAGGTCCAGTCCATGTCCAGCACAGATCCAGCACAGATCCAGTACAGGTCCAGATCCAGTCCAGATCCAGTACAGGTCCAGTACAGGTCCAGATCCAGTCCAGGTCCTGTACAGGTCCTGTACAGATCCAGTACAGGTCCAGATCCAGTACAGGTCCAGTACAGGTCCAGATGCAGTCCAGTTCTAGTCCAGGTCCAGATCCAGTCCAGATCCAGTCCATGTCCAGTCCAGGTCCAGATCCAGTACAGGTCCACTAAAGGTCCAGATCCAGTGCAGATCCAGTACAGGTCCATTACAGGTCCAGATCCAGTCGAGATCCAGTCCAGGTCCAGATCCAGTCCAGGTCCAGATCCAGTCCAGATCCAGTACAGGTCCAGATCCAGTCCAGATCCAGTACAGGTCCAGATCCAGTCCAGGTCCAGGTCCAGATCCAGATCCAGTCCAGGTCCAGTACAGGTCCAGATCCAGTCCAGGTCCAGTACAGGTCCAGATCCTGTCGAAATCCTGTCCAGATCCAGTCCAGGTCCAGTCCAGGTCCAGATCTAGTACAGGTCCACTAAAGGTCCAGATCCAGTACAGGTCCAGATCCAGTCGAGATCCAGTCCAGGTCCAGATCCAGTCCAGGTCGAGTCCAGTTCCAGTACAGATCCAGTACAGGTCCAGAACAGGTCCAGTCCAGGTCCAGTACAGATCCAGTCCAGGTCCAGATCCAGTCCAGATCCAGTCCAGGTCCAGTCCAGGTCCAGTACAGGTCCAGACCCAGTCTAGATCCAGTCCAGATCCAGTACAGGTCCAGTCCAGGTCCAGATCTAGTACAGGTCCACTAAAGGTCCAGATCCAGTCCAGATCCAGTAGAGGTCCATTACAGGTCCAGATCCAGTCGAGATCCAGTCCAGGTCCAGATCCAGTCCAGGTCGAGTCCAGTTCCAGTACAGATCCAGTACAGGTCCAGAACAGATCCAGTCCAGGTCCAGTCCAGGTCCAGTCCAGGTCCAGTACAGGTCCAGATCCAGTCCAGATCCAGTACAGGTCCAGATCCAGTATAGGTCCAGATCCAGTCCAGATCCAGTCCAGGTCCAGTACAGGTCCAGATCCAGTCCAGATCCAGTACAGGTCCTGTACAGATCCAGTACAGGTCCAGATTCAGTACAGGTCCAGATCCAGTCCAGATCCAGTACAGGTACAGACCCTGTCGAGATCCAGTCCAGATTCAGTCCAGGTCCAGTACAGGTCCAGTACAGATCCAGTACAGGTCCAGATCCAGTCTAGGTCCAGTCCAGGTCCAGCACAGATCCAGCACAGATCCAGTACAGGTCCAGATCCAGTCCAGTTCCAGTACAGATCCAGTACAGGTCCAGAACAGATCCAGTCCAGGTCCAGTCCAGGTCCAGTACAGATCCAGTCCAGGTCCAGATCCAGTCCAGATCCAGTCCAGGTCCAGTCCAGGTCCAGTACAGGTCCAGACCCAGTCTAGATCCAGTCCAGATCCAGTACAGGTCCAGTCCAGGTCCAGATCTAGTACAGGTCCACTAAAGGTCCAGATCCAGTCCAGATCCAGTAGAGGTCCATTACAGGTCCAGATCCAGTCGAGATCCAGTCCAGGTCCAGATCCAGTCCAGGTCGAGTCCAGTTCCAGTACAGATCCAGTACAGGTCCAGAACAGATCCAGTCCAGGTCCAGTCCAGGTCCAGTACAGGTCCAGTCCAGATCCAGTCCAGGTCCAGTACAGGTCCAGATCCAGTCCAGATCCAGTACAGGTCCAGATCCAGTATAGGTCCAGATCCAGTCCAGATCCAGTCCAGATCCAGTCCAGGTCCAGTACAGGTCCAGATCCAGTACAGGTCCTGTACAGATCCAGTACAGGTCCAGATTCAGTACAGGTCCAGATCCAGTCCAGATCCAGTACAGGTACAGACCCTGTCGAGATCCAGTCCAGGTCCAGAACAGATCCAGTCCAGGTCCAGTCCAGGTCCAGTTCCAGGTCCAGTACAGGTCCAGTACAGATCCAGTACAGGTCCAGATCCAGTCTAGGTCCAGTTCAGGTCCAGCACAGATCCAGCACAGATCCAGTACAGGTCCAGATCCAGTCCAGATCCAGTACAATTCAAGTACAGGTCCAGATCCAGTCCAGATCCAGTACAGGTCCTGTACAGATCCAGTACAGGTCCAGATCCAGTACAGGTCTTGTACAGATGCAGTACAGGTCCAGATCCAGTCCAAATCCAGTACAGGTCCAGTCCAGGTCCAGATCTAGTACAGTTCCAGTCCAGGTCCAGATCCAGTCCAGATCCAGTCCTGATCCAGTCCAGGTCCAGTCCAGGTCCAGATCCAGTACAGGTCCAGTCCAGGTCCAGATCCAGTACAGGTCCACTAAAGGTCCAGATCCAGTACAGGTCCATTACAGGTCCAGATCCAGTCCAGGTCCAAATCCAGTCCAGGTCGAGTCCAGTTCCAGTACAGATCCAGTACAGGTCCAGAACAGATCCAGTCCAGGTCCAGTACAGGTCCAGTACAGATCCAGTACAGGTCCAGATCCAGTCCAGATCCAGTCCAGGTCCAGTACAGGTCCAGATCCAGTCCAGATCCAGTACAGGTCAAGTACAGGTCCAGGTCCAGTCCAGGTCCAGATCCAGTACAGGTCCACTAAAGGTCCAGATCCAGTACAGGTCCAGATCCAGTCGAGATCCAGTCCAGGTCCAGATCCAGTCCAGGTCGAGTCCAGTTCCAGTACAGATCCAGTTCAGGTCCAGAACAGATCCAGTCCAGGTCCAGTCCAGGTCCAGATCCAGATCCAGTACAGGTCCAGATCCAGTCCAGGTCCTGTACAGGTCCAGATCCAGTACAGGTCCACTAAAGGTCCAGATCCAGTGCAGATCCAGTACAGGTCCATTACAGGTCCAGATCCAGTCGAGATCCAGTCCAGGTCCAGATCCAGTCCAGGTCCTGTACAGGTCCAGATCCAGTACAGGTCCAGATCCAGTCCAGGTCCAGGTCCAGATCCAGATCCAGTCCAGGTCCAGGTCCAGATCCAGTCCAGGTCCAGTACAGGTCCAGGTCCTGTACACGTCCTGTACAGATCCAGTACAGGTCCAGATCCAGTACAGGTCCAGATCCAGTCCAGATCCAGTACAGGTCCAGTAAAGCTCCAGTCATGGTCCAGTCCAGGTCCAGATCCAGTACAGGTCCAGTACAGGTCCAGATCCAGTCCAGATCTAGTCCAGGTCCAGATCCAGTCCAGATCCAGTCCATGTCCAGTCCAGGTCCAGATCCAGTACAGGTCCACTAAAGGTCCAGATCCAGTGCAGATCCAGTACAGGTCCATTACAGGTCCAGATCCAGTCGAGATCCAGTCCAGGTCCAGATCCAGTCCAGGTCCTGTACAGGTCCAGATCCAGTCCAGATCCAGTACAGGTCCAGATCCAGTACAGGTCCAGATCCAGTCCAGGTCCAGGTCCAGATCCAGATCCAGTACAGGTCCAGTACAGGTCCAGTACAGGTCCAGATCCTGTCGAAATCCTGTCCAGATCCAGTCCAGGTCCAGTCCAGGTCCAGTCCAGGTCCAGATCTAGTACAGGTCCACTAAAGGTCCAGATCCAGTCCAGATCCAGTACAGGTCCATTACAGGTCCAGATCCAGTCGAGATCCAGTCCAGGTCCAGATCCAGTCCAGGTCGAGTCCAGTTCCAGTACAGATCCAGTACAGGTCCAGAACAGATCCAGTCCAGGTCCAGTCCAGGTCCAGTACAGGTCCAGTACGGATCCAGTCCAGGTCCAGATCCAGTCCAGATCCAGTCCAGGTCCAGTACAGGTCCAGACCCAGTCTAGATCCAGTCCAGATCCAGTACAGGTCCAGATCTAGTACAGGTCCACTAAAGGTCCAGATCCAGTCCAGATCCAGTACAGGTCCATTACAGGTCCAGATCCAGTCGAGATCCAGTCCAGGTCCAGATCCAGTCCAGGTCGAGTCCAGTTCCAGTACAGATCCAGTACAGGTCCAGAACAGATCCAGTCCAGGTCCAGTACAGGTCCAGTCCAGATCCAGTCCAGGTCCAGTACAGGTCCAGATCCAGTCCAGGTCCAGTACAGGTCCTGTACAGATCCAGTACAGGTCCAGATCCAGTATAGGTCCAGATCCAGTCCAGATGCAGTCCAGGTCCAGTACAGGTCCAGATCCAGTCCAGATCCAGTACAGGTCCTGTACAGATCCAGTACAGGTCCAGATTCAGTACAGGTCCAGATCCAGTCCAGATCCAGTACAGGTACAGACCCTGTCGAGATCCAGTCCAGATCCAGTACAGGTACAGACCCTGTCGAGATCCAGTCCAGATTCAGTCCAGATTCAGTCCAGGTCCAGAACAGATCCAGTCCAGGTCCAGTCCAGGTCCAGGTCCAGGTCCAGGTCCAGTACAGGTCCAGTACAGATCCAGTACAGGTCCAGATCCAGTCTAGGTCCAGTCCAGGTCCAGCACAGATCCAGCACAGATCCAGTACAGGTCCAGATCCAGTCCAGATCCAGTACAGGTCAAGTACAGGTCCAGATCCAGTCCAGATCCAGTACAGGTCCTGTACAGATCCAGTACAGGTCCAGATCCAGTACAGGTCTTGTACAGCTCCAGTACAGGTCCAGATCCAGTCCAAATCCAGTCCAGGTCCAGTCCAGGTCCAGATCTAGTACAGTTCCAGTCCAGGTCCAGATCCAGTCCTGATCCAGTCCAGGTCCAGTCCAGGTCCAGATCCAGATCCAGTACAGGTCCAGTCCAGGTCCAGATCCAGTACAGGTCCACTAAAGGTCCAGATCCAGTACAGGTCCATTACAGGTCCAGATCCAGTCCAGGTCCAAATCCAGTCCAGGTCGAGTCCAGTTCCAGTACAGATCCAGTACAGGTCCAGAACAGATCCAGTCCAGGTCCAGTCCAGGTCCAGTACAGGTCCAGATCCAGTCCAGGTCCAGTACAGGTCCAGTACAGATCCAGTACAGGTCCAGATCCAGTCCAGATCCAGTCCAGGTCCAGTACAGGTCCAGATCCAGTCCAGATCCAGTACAGGTCAAGTACAGGTCCAGATCCTGTACAGATCCAGTACAGGTCCAGATCCAGTACAGGTCTTGTACAGATCCAGTACAGGTCCAGATCCAGTCCAGATCCAGTACAGGTCCAGTCCAGGTCCAGATCTAGTACAGGTCCAGTCCAGGTCCAGATCCAGTACAGGTCCAGATCCAGTCCAGTTCTAGTCCAGGTCCAGATCCAGTCCAGATCCAGATCCAGTCCAGGTCCAGTCCAGGTCCAGATCCAGTACAGGTCCACTAAAGGTCCAGATCCAGTCCAGATCCAGTACAGGTCCATTACAGGTCCAAATCCAGTCCAGATCCAGTCCAGGTCCAGATCCAGTACAGGTCCATTACAGGTCCAGATCCAGTCGAGATCCAGTCCAGGTCCAGATCCAGTCCAGGTCGAGTCCAGTTCCAGTACAGATCCAGTACAGGTCCAGAACAGATCCAGTCCAGGTCCAGTCCAGGTCCAGTACAGGTCCAGATCCAGTACAGGTCCAGTACAGATCCAGTCCAGGTCCAGATCCAGATCCAGTCCAGATCCAGTACAGGTCCAGACCCTGTCGAGATCCAGTCCAGATCCAATCCAGATTCAGTCCAGGTCCAGTACAGGTCCAGAACAGATCCAGTCCAGGTCCAGTCCAGGTCCAGGTCCAGTACAGGTCCAGTACAGGTCCACTAAAGGTCCAGATCCAGTGCAGATCCAGTACAGGTCCATTACAGGTCCAGATCCAGTGCAGATCCAGTCCAGGTCCAGATCCAGTCCAGGTCCTGTACAGGTCCAGATCCAGTCGAGATCCAGTCCAGGTCCAGATCCAGTCCAGGTCGAGTCCAGTTCCAGTACAGATCCAGTACAGGTCCAGTACAGGTCCAGAACAGATCCAGTATAGGTCCAGTACAGGTCCAGATCCAGTCCAGATCCAGTCCAGGTCCAGTACAGGTCCAGATCCTGTACAGGTCCTGTACAGATCCAGTACAGGTCCAGATCCAGTACAGGTCCAGATCCAGTCCAGATCCAGTACAGGTCCAGTAAAGCTCCTGTCATGGTCCAGTCCAGGTCCAGATCCAGTACAGGTCCAGTACAGGTCCAGATCCAGTCCAGTTCTAGTCCAGGTCCAGATCCAGTCCAGATCCAGTCCAGATCCAGACCATGTCCAGTCCAGGTCCAGATCCAGTACAGGTCCACTAAAGGTCCAGATCCAGTGCAGATCCAGTACAGGTCCATTACAGGTCCTGATCCAGTCCAGGTCCAGTCCAGGTCCAGATCCAGTCCAGGTCGAGTCCAGTTCCAGTACAGATCCAGTACAGGTCCAGAACAGATCCAGTCCAGGTCCAGTCCAGGTCCAGTACAGGTCCAGTACAGATCCAGTCCAGGTCCAGATCCAGTCCAGATCCAGTCCAGGTCCAGTACAGGTCCAGATCCAGTCCAGATCCAGTACAGGTCCTGTACAGATCCAGTACAGGTCCAGATCCAGTATAGGTCCAGATCCAGTCCAGATCCAGACCAGGTCCAGTACAGGTCCAGATCCAGTCCAGATCCAGTACAGGTCCTGTACAGATCCAGTACAGGTCCAGATTCAGTACAGGTCCAGATCCAGTCCAGATCCAGTACAGGTACAGACTCTGTCGAGATCCAGTCCAGATCCAGTCCAGATCTAGTCCAGATTCAGTCCAGGTCCAGAACAGATCCAGTCCAGGTCCAGTACAGGTCCAGTACAGGTCCAGTACAGGTCCAGTACAGATCCAGTACAGGTCCAGATCCAGTCTAGGTCCAGTCCAGGTCCAGCACAGATCCAGTACAGGTCCAGATCCAGTACAGGTCAAGTACAGGTCCAGATCCAGTCCAGATCCAGTACAGGTCCTGTACAGATCCAGTAAAGGTCCAGATCCAGTACAGGTCTTGTACAGATCCAGTACAGGTCCAGATCCAGTCCAAATCCAGTACAGGTCCAGTCCAGGTCCAGATCTAGTACAGTTCTAGTCCAGGTCCAGATCCAGTCCTGATCCAGTCCAGGTCCAGTCCAGGTCCAGATCCAGTACAGGTCCACTAAAGGTCCAGATCCAGTCCAGATCCAGTACAGGTCCAGATCCAGTCGAGATCCAGTCCAGGTCCAGATCCAGTCCAGGTCGAGTCCAGTTCCAGTACAGATCCAGTACAGGTCCAGAACAGATCCAGTCCAGGTCCAGTCCAGGTCCAGTCCAGGTCCAGTACAGGTCCAGATCCAGTCCAGGTCCAGTACAGGTCCAGTACAGATCCAGTACAGGTCCAGATCCAGTCCAGATCCAGTCCAGGTACAGTACAGGTCCAGATCCAGTCCAGATCAAGTACAGGTCCTGTACAGATCCAGTACAGGTCCAGATCCAGTACAGGTCCAGTAAAGCTCCAGTACAGGTCCAGTTCAGGTCCAGATCCAGTCCAGATCTAGCACAGTTCCAGATCCAGTCCAGATCCAGTCCAGATCCAGGAAAGGTCCAGTTAGGTCCAGATTCAGTACAGGTCCAGATCCAGTCCAGATTCAGTACAGGTCCAGAACAGATCCAGTCCAGGTCCAGTCCAGGTCCAGGTCCAGTACAGATCCAGTACAGGTCCAGATCCAGTCCAGGTCCAGTCCAGATCCAGTCCAGGTCCAGTCCAGGTCCAGCACAGATCCTGTACAGGTCCAGATCCAGTCCAGATCCAGTCCAGGTCCTGTACAGATCCAGTACAGGTCCAGATCCAGTCCAGATCCAGTACAGGTCCAGTCCAGGTCCAGATCTAGTACAGGTCCAGATCCAGTACAGGTCCAGATCCAGTCCAGTTCTAGTCCAGGTCCAGATCCAGTCCAGATCCAGTCCAGGTCCAGTCCAGGTCCAGATCCAGTACAGGTCCACTAAAGGTCCAGGTCGAGTCCAGATCCAGTACAGATCCAGTGCAGGTCCAGAACAGATCCAGTCCAGGTCCAGTCCAGGTCCAGTACAGGTCCAGATCCAGTACAGGTCCAGTACAGATCCAGTACAGATCCAGTACAGGTCCAGTACAGGTCCAGATCCAGTCCAGATCCAGTACAGGTCCTGTACAGATCCAGTACAGGTCCAGATCCAGTACAGTTCCAGTAAAGCTCCAGTCATGGTCCAGTCCAGGTCCAGATCCAGTACAGGTCCAGATCCAGTCCAGTTCTAGTCCAGGTCCAGATCCAGTCCAGATCCAGTCCATGTCCAGTCCAGGTCCAGATCCAGTACAGGTCCACTAAAGGTCCAGATCCAGTGCAGATCCAGTACAGGTCCATTACAGGTCCAGATCCAGTCGAGATCCAGTCCAGGTCCAGATCCAGTCCAGGTCCTGTACAGGTCCAGATCCAGTCCAGGTCCAGATCCAGTACAGGTCCAGATCCAGTCCAGGTCCAGGTCCAGATCCAGATCCAGTCCAGGTCCAGGTCCAGGTCCAGATCCAGTCCAGGTCCAGTACAGGTCCAGATCCAGTCCAGATCCACTACAGGTCCTGTACAGATCCAGTACAGGTCCAGATCCAGTACAGGTCTTGTTCAGATCCAGTACAGGTCCAGATCCAGTCCAGATCCAGTACAGGTCCAGTCCAGGTCCAGATCTAGTACAGGTCCAGTACAGGTCCAGATCCAGTACAGGTCCAGATCCAGTACAGGTCCAGATCCAGTACAGGTCCTGTACAGATCCAGTCCAGATCCAGTACAGGTCCAGAGCCAGTCCAGGTCTAGTACAGATCCAGTCCAGATCCAGTACAGGTCCAGATCCAGTCCAGATCCAGTACAAGTCCAGATCCAGTCCAGATCCAGTCCAGGTCCAGTACACGTCCAGTACAGGTCCAGATCCAGTCCAGATCCAGTAGAGGTCCAGATCCAGTACAGGTCCAGTCCAGATCCCGTACAGGTCCAGATCCAGTCCAGATCCAGTCCAGGTCCAGATCCAGTCCAAATCCAGTCCAGGTCCAGTACATGTCCATTACAGGTCCAGATCCAGTCCAGATCCAGTACAAGTCCAGATCCAGTCCAGATCCAGTCCAGGTCCAGTACATGTCCAGATCAAGTCCACATCCAGTACAGGTCCAGTCCAGATCCAGTCCAGATCCAGTCCAGGTCCTGTACAGGTCCAGTCCAGATCCATTCCAGGTCCAGTACAGGTCCAGTCCAAGTCCAGAACAGATCCAGTCCAGGTCCAGTCCAGATGCAGTACAGATCCAGTACAGGTCCAGATCCAGTACAGGTCCTGTACAGATCCATCAGTCCAGGTCAAGCACAGATCCAGTACAGTTCCAGTACAGATCCAGTACAGTTCCAGTCCAGGTCAAGCACAGATCCAGTACAGGTCATGTACAGATCCAGTACAGGTCCAGATCAAGTCCAGATCCAGTACAGGTCCAGATCCAGTACAGATCCAGATCCAGTACAAGTCCTGTACAGATCCAGTACAGATCCAGTACAGGTCCAGAACCAGTCCAGGTCTAGTACATATCCAGTACAGATCCAGTACAGGTCCAGATCCAGTCCAGATCCAGTCCAGATCCCGTACAGGTCCAGATCCAGTCCAGATCCAGTACAAGTCCAGATCCAGTCCAGGTCCAGTACACGTCCAGTACAGGTCCAGATCCAGTCCAGATCCAGTAGAGGTCCAGATCCAGTCCAGATCCAGTCCAGGTCCAGATCCAGTCCAGATCCAGTAGAGGTCCAGATCCAGTCCAGATCCAGTACAAGTCCAGATCCAGTCCAGATCCAGTACAGGTCCAGATCCAGTCCAAATCCAGTTCAGGTCCAGTACACGTCCAGATCCAGTCCAGATCCAGTAGAGGTCCAGATCCAGTCCAGATCCAGTACAAGTCCAGATCCAGTCCAGATCCAGTCCAGGTCCAGTACACGTCCAGTACAGGTCCAGATCCAGTAGAGGTCCAGATCCAGTACAGGTCCAGTCCAGATCCCGTACAGGTCCAGATCCAGTCCAGATCCAGATCCAGATCCAGTCCAAATCCAGTACATGTCCATTACAGGTCCAGATCCAGTCCAGATCCAGTACAAGTCCAGATCCAGTCCAGGTCCAGTACATGTCCAGATCAAGTCCACATCCAGTACAGGTCCTGTACAGGTCCAGTCCAGATCCAGTCCAGGTCCAGTACAGGCCCAGTACAGGTCCAGAACAGATCCAGTCCAGGTCCAGTCCAGATCCAGTCCAGGTCCAGATCCAGTCCAGATCCAGTACAGGTCCAGTACAGGTCCAGTCCAAGTCCAGAACAGATCCAGTCCAGGTCCAGTCCAGGTCCAGTCCAGATCCAGTCCAGATTCAGTCCAGATCCAGTCCAGGTCCAGTCCAGGTCCAGTACACGTCCAGTACAGGTCCAGATCTAGTCCAGATTCAGTACAGGTCCAGATCAAGTCCATATCCGGTACAGGTCCAGATCCAGTACATATCCAGATCCAGTACAGATCCAGATCCAGTCCAGATCCAGATCCAGTACAGGTCCAGATCCAGTCCAGATCCAGTACAGGTCCAGATCCAATCCAGATCCAGTACAGGTCCAGATCCAGTCCAGATCCAGTCCAGGTCCTGTACAGATCCAGTCCAGATCCAGATCCAGATCCAGTACAGGTCATGTACAGATCCAGTACAGTTCCAGAACAGATCCAGTCCAGGTCCAGTCCAGGTCAAGCACAGATCCAGTCCAGGTCAAGCACAGATCCAGTACAGTTCCAGTACAGATCCAGTACAGTTCCAGTCCAGGTCAAGCACAGATCCAGTCCAGGTCAAGCACAGATCCAGTCCAGGTCAAGCACAGATCCAGTACAGGTCCAGATCAAGTCCAGATCCAGTACAGGTCCAGATCCAGTCCAGATTCAGATCCAGTACAGGTCCTGTACAGATCCAGTCCAGATCCAGTACAGGTCAAGCACAGATCCAGTACAGTTCCAGTACAGATCCAGTCCAGATCCAGATCCAGATCCAGTACAGGTCATGTACAGATCCAGTACAGTTCCAGAACAGATCCAGTCCAGGTCCAGTCCAGGTCAAGCACAGATCCAGTCCAGGTCAAGCACAGATCCAGTACAGTTCCAGTACAGATCCAGTACAGTTCCAGTCCAGGTCAAGCACAGATCCAGTCCAGGTCAAGCACAGATCCAGTCCAGGTCAAGCACAGATCCAGTACAGGTCCAGATCAAGTCCAGATCCAGTACAGGTCCAGATCCAGTCCAGATTCAGATCCAGTACAGGTCCTGTACAGATCCAGTCCAGATCCAGTACAGGTCAAGCACAGATCCAGTACAGTTCCAGCACAGATCCAGTACAGGTCAAGCACAGATCCAGTCCAGGTCAAGCACAGATCCAGTACAGGTCATGTACAGATCCAGTACAGGTCATGTACAGATCCAGTCCAGGTCAAGCACAGATCCAGTACAGGTCCAGATCAAGTCCAGATCCAGTACAGGTCCAGATCCAGTCCAGATTCAGATCCAGTACAGGTCCTGTACAGATCCAGTCCAGATCCAGTACAGGTCCAGTCCAGGTCAAGCACAGATCCAGTACAGGTCAAGCACAGATCCAGTCCAGGTCAAGCACAGATCCAGTACAGGTCCAGATCAAGTCCAGATCCAGTACAGGTCCAGATCCAGTCCAGATTCAGATCCAGTACAGGTCCTGTACAGATCCAGTCCAGATCCAGTACAGGTCCAGAGCCAGTCCAGGTCTAGTACAGATCCAGTCCAGATCCAGTACAGGTCCAGATCCAGTCCAGATCCCGTCCAGGTCCAGATCCAGTCCAAATCCAGTTCAGGTCCAGTACACGTCCAGTACACTTCCAGTACAGGTCCAGATCCAGTAGAGGTCCAGATCCAGTCCAGATCCAGTACAAGTCCAGATCCAGTCCAGATCCAGTCCAGATCCAGTCCAGGTCCAGTACACGTCCAGTACAGGTCCAGATCCAGTCGAGGTCCAGATCCAGTCCAGATCCAGTCCAGATCCAGTCCAGATCCAGTCCAGGTCCAGATCCAGTCCAAATCCAGTTCAGGTCCAGTACACGTCCAGTACAGGTCCAGATCCAGTCCAGATCCAGTAGAGGTCCAGATCCAGTCCAGATCCAGTACAAGTCCAGATCCAGTCCAGGTCCAGTACACGTCCAGTACAGGTCCAGATCCAGTCTAGATCCAGTAGAGGTCCAGATCCAGTACAGGTCCAGTCCAGATCCCGTACAGGTCCAGATCCAGTCCAGATCCAGTCCAAATCCAGTCCAGGTCCAGTACATGTCCATTACAGGTCCAGATCCAGTCCAGATCCAGTACAAGTCCAGATCCAGTCCAGATCCAGTCCAGGTCCAGTACATGTCCAGATCAAGTCCACATCCAGTACAGGTCCAGTCCAGATCCAGTCCAGATCCAGTCCAGATCCAGTCCAGGTCCTGTACAGGTCCAGTCCAGATCCAGTTCAGATCCAGTCCAGATCCAGTCCAGGTCCAGTACAGGCCCAGTACAGGTCCAGAACAGATCCAGTCCAGGTCCAGTCCAGGTCCAGTCCAGATCCAGTCCAGGTCCAGATCCAGTCCAGATCCAGTACAGGTCCAGTACAGGTCCAGTCCAAGTCCAGTACAGATCCAGTACAGGTCCAGATCCAGTACAGGTCCTGTACAGATCCAGTACAGGTCCAGATCCAGTACAGGTCCAGATCCAGTACAGGTCCAGATCCAGTCCAGATTCAGTCCAGGTCCAGTCCAGGTCCAGTACACGTCCAGTACAGGTCCAGATCTAGTCCAGATTCAGTACAGGTCCAGAACAAGTCCATATCCAGTACAGGTCCAGATCCAGTACAGATCCAGATCCAGTCCAGATCCAGTCCAGGTCCAGTACAGATCCAGATCCAGTCCAGATCCAGTACAGGTCCAGATGCAGTACAGGTCCAGATCCAGTCCAGATCCAGTACAGGTCCAGATCCAATCCAGATCCAGTACAGGTCCAGATCCAGTCCAGATCCAGTCCAGGTCCTGTACAGATCCAGTCCAGATCCAGATCCAGTACAGGTCCAGATCCAGTACAGATCCCGTACAGGTCCAGATCCAGTACAGATCCAGTACAGATCCCGTACAGGTCCAGTACAGATCCAGATCCAGTACAGGTCCAGATCCAATCCAGATCCAGTACAGGTCCAGATCCAGTCCAGATCCAGTACAGGTCCAGATCCAATCCAGATCCAGTACAGGTCCAGATCCAGTCCAGATCCAGTACAGGTCCAGATCCAGTCCAGATCCAGTACAGATCCCGTACAGGTCCAGTACAGGTCCAGATCCAGTACAGGTCTAGTCCAGGTCCAGTACACATCCAGTACAGGTCCAGATCCAGTCCAAGTCTAGTACAGATCCAGTCCAGGTCCAGTCCAGGTCCAGTACACTTCCAGGTTCAGTACAGGTCCAGATCCAGTCCAAGTCTAGTACAGATCCAGTCCAGGTCCAGTCCAGGTCCTGTACAGATCCAGTACATGTCCAGATCAAGTCCAGATCCAGTCCAGATCCAGTACAGGTCTATTCCAGGTCCAGTACACATCCAGTACAGGTCCAGATCCAGTTCAAGTCTAGTACAGATCCAGTCCAGGTCCAGTACAGATCCAGTACATGTCCAGATCAAGTCCAGATCAAGTCCAGATCCAGTCCAGATCCAGTACAAGTCCAGTACAGGTCCAGATCCAGTACATGTCCAGTACAGGTCCAGTACAGGTCCAGAACAGATCCAGTACAGGTCCAGATCCAGTCCGGATCCAGTACATGTCCAGTACATGTCCAGTACAGGTCCAGATCCAGTACAGGTCCAGAACAGATCCAGTCCAGGTCCAGTCCAGATCCAGTCCAGATCCAGTACAGGTCCAGTCCAGGTCCAGAACAGATCCAGTCCAGGTCCAGTCCAGGTCCAGTCCAGATCCAGTCCAGGTCCAGTCCAGGTCCAGAACAGATCCAGTCCAGGTCCAGTCCAGGTCCAGTCCAGATCCAGTCCAGGTCCAGATCCAGTACAGGTCCTGTACAGATCCAGTACAGGTCCAGATCCAGTACAGGTCCAGTACAGGTCCAGATCCAGTCCAGATCCAGTCCAGGTCCAGTACACGTCCAGTACAGGTCCAGATCCAGTCCAGGTTCAGTACAGGTCCAATACAGATTCAGTACAGGTCCAGATCAAGTCCATATCCAGTACAGGTCCAGATCCAGTACAGATCCAGATCCAGTCCAGATCCAGTCCAGGTCCAGCACAGATCCAGATCCAGTGCAGATCCAGTAGAGGTCCAGATCCAATCCAGATCCAGTACAGGTCCAGATCCAGTCCAGATCCAGTACAGGTCCAGATCCAGTCCAGATCCAGTACAGGTCTAGTCCAGGTCCAGTACACATCCAGTACAGGTCCAGATCCAGTCCAAGTCTAGTACAGATCCAGTCCAGGTCCAGTCCAGGTCCAGTACATGTCCAGATCAAGTCCAGATCCAGTACAGGTCCAGATCCAGTCCAGGTCCAGTACAGGTCCTGTAAAGATCCAGCACAGGTCCAGATCCAGTACAGGTCCAGTTCAGGTCCAGATCCAGTCCAGGTCCAGTACATGTCCAGATCCAGTCCAGATCCAGTACAGTTCCAGTCCAGGTCCAGATCCAATCCAGATCCAGTCCAGGTCCAGTCCAGGTCCAGTCCTGGTCCAGTACAGGTCCAGATCCAGCACAGATCCAGCACAGATCCAGTACAGGTCCAGTCCAGATCCAGTCCAGGTACAGGGAAACCACTAAGACCTGATCAGACCTGATCCCTGAGTCCAGACCTGATCCATGAGTCCAGACCTGATCCCACAGTCCAGACCTGATCCCACAGTCCAGACCTGATCCCACAGTCTAGACCTGATCCCACAGTCTAGACCTGATCCATGAGTCCAGACCTGATCCCACAGTCCAGACCTGATCCCTGAGTCCAGACCTGATCCATGAGTCCAGACCTGATCCATGAGTCCAGACCTGATCCATGAGTCCAGACCTGATCCCACAGTCCAGACCTGATCTCACAGTCCAGACCTGATCCCACAGTCTAGACCTGATCCATGAGTCCAGACCTGATCCCTGAGTCCAGACCTGATCCCTGAGTCCAGACCTGATCCCTGAGTCCAGAGCTGATCCCACAGTCCAGACCTGATCCCTGAGTCCAGACCTGATCCCTGAGTCCAGACCTGATCCCACAGTCCAGACCTGATCCCACAGTCCAGACCTGATCCCTGAGTCCAGACCTGATCCCTGAGTCCAGACCTGATCCATGAGTCCAGACCTGATCCCACAGTCCAGACCTGATCCCACAGTCCAGACCTGATCCCTGAGTCCAGACCTGATCCCACAGTCCAGACCTGATCCATGAGTCCAGACCTGATCCATGAGTCCAGACCTGATCCCTGAGTCCAGACCTGATCCCTATCTGTCTCCTGCAGCCGGTTCTTCCCCACACGGCGGTGTGTTTTGCGTGCGGTGAGGCGGGGAAGGAGGACACGGTGGACTCTGAAGAGGACAAGTTCAGCTTGTCCCTGATGGAGTGCACCATCTGCAATGAGATCATTCACCCCAGCTGCCTAAAGGTCAGTGACCCGATCCGACTCCGCTGCCAGACCGGACCCGGCCTTTGGCCTCACGATGTCCCGCTTTGAGAAAACTTTGCTGATGTTTCGTCCTCAGATGGGCAAAGCTGAAGGAATCATCAACGATGAGATCCCGAACTGCTGGGAGTGTCCCAAGTGCCACAAAGAGGGCAAAACCAGTAAGGTGAGTCCAGTCCGTCTGGTCCACGGAGTCTGGCTGCTCCCAGAGCTAATGTAGACCTGTTTCCAGGACCAGGCGGACGCCTCTGGGAAGCGCAGGCTGGATAACGGCGAGGTGGGCCGCTGGAAGCTCACAGACGACCCCCCTCCTAAGAAGAAAGTCCCTCCCTCTGTGGAGGAGGGAGGCAGGGGGGAGGGGGGCCACAAGAGAAAGAAGGAGAAGGAGCAGCCTGTGGACAGTGGACCCAAGAAGAAGGTGGGCTTAGTCCGGTTCTCCTGGGTTCTGATGTCACCGGTGAGGTGTAACGTCACCGTGTGTGTGTGTGTGTGTGTGTGTGTGTGTGTGTGTGTGTGTGTGTGTGTGTGTGTGTGTGTGTGTGGTGATTTAAGCAGCCCTGACTGTGTGTCTATTGTTCCTCAGATGAAAGGAGCTCACGAGAAACGCCTCAAAAAGGTAGGAAGAGCAGCCATCAGCTGCTCATGTCACCTGATAACATGTCATAAACTGTTCAATGCTTCACTTTCAATTCAGCTGTATGTTATTGTCCATGCACCACCTCGGCTGTTGGTCCAAACAGGTTCTGGTCTTCTGGAACCAGGACTAAGACCATCAGTTGTTCACAAAATGTCTTGTTTAGTTTTAGCAGCTGAAAAGGATTCATGTCTATCATCATGTCGATCACCATGTCTATCATCATGTCTATCATCATGTCTGTCACCATGTCTATCATCATGTCTATCACCATGTCTATCACCATGTCTTTCATCATGTCTATCACCATGTCTATCACCATGTCTATCATCATGTCTATCACCATGTCTATCACCATGTCTTTCATCATGTCTATCACCATGTCTATCACCATGTCTTTCATCATGTCTATCATCATGTCTGTCACCATGTCTATCATCATGTCTATCACCATGTCTATCACCATGTCTTTCATCATGTCTATCATCATGTCTGTCACCATGTCTATCATCATGTCTATCACCATGTCTATCACCATGTCTTTCATCATGTCTATCACCATGTCTATCACCATGTCTTTCATCATGTCTATCATCATGTCTGTCACCATGTCTATCATCATGTCGATCACCATGTCTATCACCATGTCTTTCATCATGTCTATCATCATGTCTGTCACCATGTCTATCATCATGTCTATCACCATGTCTATCACCATGTCTTTCATCATGTCTATCACCATGTCTATCATCATGTCTTCCATGATGTCTATCACCATGTCTATCATCATGTCGATCATCATGTCGATCATCATGTCGATCATCATGTCTATCACCATGTCTATCACCATATCTATCATCATGTCTATCATCATGTCGATCATCATGTCTATCACCATGTCTATCACGTCTATCACCACTTCTATCATCATGTCTATCATCATGTCTCCATCATGTCGATCATCATGTCTATCATCATGTCTATCACCATGTCTATCACCATGTCTCCATCATGTCTATCACCATGTCTATCATCATGTCTATCATCATGTCTATCACCATGTCTATCATCATGTCTCCATCATGTCTATCACCATGTCTATCACCACTTCTATCATCATGTCTATCATCATGTCTCCATCATGTCGATCATCATGTCTATCATCATGTCTATCACCATGTCTATCACCATGTCTCCATCATGTCTATCACCATGTCTATCATCATGTCTATCACCATGTCTCCATCATGTCTATCATCATGTCTATCACCATGTCTATCATCATGTCTCCATCATGTCTATCACCATGTCTCCATCATGTCTATCACCATGTCTATCATCATGTCTATCACCATGTCTATCATCATGTCTCCATCATGTCGATCATCATGTCGATCATCATGTCTATCACCATGTCTATCATCATGTCTATCATCATGTCTGTCACCATGTCTATCATCATGTCTATCACCATGTCTATCATCATGTCTATCATCATGTCTATCACCATGTCTATCACCATGTCTATCATCATGTCTGTCATCATGTCTATCATGTCTATCACCATGTCTTTCATCATGTCTATCACCATGTCTATCACCATGTCTATCATCATGTCTATCACCATGTCTATCATGATGTCTATCATGATGTCTATCATTATGTCTATCACCATGTCTATCACCATGTCTATCATCATGTCTATCACCATGTCTATCACCATGTCTTCCATGATGTCTATCATCATGTCTATCATCATGTCTATCACCATGTCTATCACCATGTCTATCATCATATCGATCATCATGTCTCCATCATGTCTATCACCATGTCTATCATCATGTCTATCATCATGTCTATCACCATGTCTATCATCATGTCTCCATCATGTCTATCACCATGTCTCCATGTCTATCACCATGTCTATCATCATGTCTATCATCATGTCTTCCATGATGTCTATCACCATGTCTATCATCATGTCGATCATCATGTCGATCATCATGTCGATCATCATGTCTATCACCATGTCTATCACCATATCTATCATCATGTCTATCATCATGTCGATCATCATGTCTATCACCATGTCTATCACCATGTCTATCACCACTTCTATCATCATGTCTATCATCATGTCTCCATCATGTCGATCATCATGTCTATCATCATGTCTATCACCATGTCTATCACCATGTCTCCATCATGTCTATCACCATGTCTATCATCATGTCTCCATCATGTCTATCACCATGTCTCCATCATGTCTATCACCATGTCTATCATCATGTCTATCACCATGTCTCCATCATGTCTATCATCATGTCTATCACCATGTCTATCATCATGTCTATCATCATGTCTATCACCATGTCTATCATCATGTCTCCATCATGTCTATCACCATGTCTCCATCATGTCTATCACCATGTCTATCATCATGTCTATCACCATGTCTCCATCATGTCTATCATCATGTCTATCACCATGTCTATCATCATGTCTCCATCATGTCTATCACCATGTCTCCATCATGTCTATCACCATGTCTATCATCATGTCTATCACCATGTCTATCATCATGTCTCCATCATGTCGATCATCATGTCGATCATCATGTCGATCACCATGTCTATCATCATGTCTCCATCATGTCTATCACCATGTCTATCACCATGTCTATCATCATGTCTATCACCATGTCTATCATCATGTCTATCACCATGTCTATCACCATGTCTCCATCATGTCGATCACCATGTCTATCATCATGTCTCCATCATGTCTATCACCATGTCTATCATCATGTCTATCACCATGTCTATCATCATGTCTATCATCATGTCTGTCACCATGTCTATCATCATGTCTATCACCATGTCTATCATCATGTCTATCATCATGTCTATCATCATGTCTATCACCATGTCTATCATCATGTCTGTCATCATGTCTATCATGTCTATCACCATGTCTTTCATCATGTCTATCACCATGTCTATCACCATGTCTATCATCATGTCTATCATCATGTCCATCATGATGTCTATCATGATGTCTATCATTATGTCTATCACCATGTCTATCACCATGTCTATCATCATGTCTATCACCATGTCTTCCATGATGTCTATCATTATGTCTATCACCATGTCTATCATCATGTCTATCACCATGTCTATCATCATGTCTATCATGTCTTCCATGATGTCTATCATCATGTCTATCACCACTCCTATGATCATGTCTATCATCATGTCTATCACCATGTCTATCATCATGTCGATTATCATGTCTATCACCATGTCTATCACCATGTCTCCATCATGTCTATCACCATGTCTATCATCATGTCTATCATCATGTCTATCACCATGTCTATCATCATGTCTCCATCATGTCTATCACCATGTCTCCATGTCTATCACCATGTCTATCATCATGTCTATCATCATGTCTTCCATGATGTCTATCACCATGTCTATCACCATGTCTATCATCATGTCGATCATCATGTCGATCATCATGTCTATCACCATATCTATCATCATGTCTATCATCATGTCGATCACCATGTCTATCACCATGTCTCCATCATGTCTATCACCATGTCTATCATCATGTCTCCATCATGTCTATCACCATGTCTCCATGTCTATCACCATGTCTATCATCATGTCTATCATCATGTCTTCCATGATGTCTATCACCATGTCTATCACCATGTCTATCATCATGTCGATCATCATGTCGATCATCATGTCTATCACCATGTCTATCACCATATCTATCATCATGTCTATCATCATGTCTTCCATGATGTCTATCATCATGTCTATCACCATGTCTATCATCATGTCGATCATCATGTCGATCATCATGTCTATCACCATGTCTATCACCATATCTATCATCATGTCTATCATCATGTCTATCACCATGTCTCCATCATGTCTATCATCATGTCTATCACCATGTCTATCATCATGTCTCCATCATGTCTATCACCATGTCTATCATCATGTCTATCATCATGTCTATCACCATGTCTATCATCATGTCGATCACCATGTCTATCATCATGTCGATCACCATGTCTATCATCATGTCTATCACCATGTCTATCATCATGTCTATCACCATGTCTATCACCATGTCTCCATCATGTCTATCATCATGTCTATCACCATGTCTATCATCATGTCTATCATCATGTCTATCACCATGTCTCCATCATGTCTATCATCATGTCTATCACCATGTCTATCATCATGTCTATCACCATGTCTCCATCATGTCTATCATGTCTTCCATCATGTCTATCATCATGTCTATCACCATGTCTCCATCATGTCGATCATCATGTCTATCATCATGTCTCCATCATGTCTATCACCATGTCTATCATCATGTCTATCACCATGTCTATCATCATGTCTATCACCATATCTATCATCATGTGTATCATCATGTCTATCACCATGTCTATCATCATGTCTATCACCATGTCTATCACCATGTCTATCATCATGTCTATCACCATGTCTATCACCATGTCTCCATCATGTCTATCACCATGTCTATCATCATCTCTATCACCATGTCTATCATCATGTCTATTATCATGTCTTCCATGATGTCTATCACCATGTCTATCACCATGTCTATCACCATTTCTTCCATGATGTCTATCATCATGTCTATCACCATGTCTATCACCATGTCTTCCATGAAGTCTATCACCATGTCTATCACCATGTCTTCCATGATGTTTATCATCATGTCTATCATCATGTCTATCACCATGTCTATCATCATGTCTATCACCATGTCTATCACCATGTCTATCACCATGTCTATCACCATTTCTATCATCATGTCTTCCATGATGTCTATCACCATGTCTCCATCATGTCTATCACCATGTCTATCATCATGTCTATCACCATGTCTCCATCATGTCTATCATCATGTCTATCACCATGTCTATCATCATGTCTCCATCATGTCTATCACCATGTCTCCATCATGTCTATCATCATGTCTATCATCATGTCTTCGAATGATCTCTATCATCATGTCTATCACCATGTCTATCATCATGTCGATCATCATGTCTATCATCATGTCGATCACCATGTCTATCATCATGTCTCCATCATGTCTATCACCATGTCTATCATCATGTCGATCATCATGTCTATCATCATGTCGATCACCATGTCTATCATCATGTCTCCATCATGTCTCCATCATGTCTATCACCATGTCTATCATCATGTCTATCATCATGTCTATCACCATGTCTATCATCATGTCTATCATCATGTCTCCATCATGTCTATCACCATGTCTATCATCATGTCGATCATCATGTCTATCATCATGTCGATCACCATGTCTATCATCATGTCTCCATCATGTCTATCATCATGTCTATCACCATGTCTATCATCATGTCTATCATCATGTCTATCACCATGTCTATCATCATGTCTATCACCATGTCTATCATCATGTCTATCATCATGTCTATCACCATGTCTATCACCATGTCTATCATCATGTCGATCATCATGTCTATCATCATGTCGATCACCATGTCTATCATCATGTCTCCATCATGTCTATCACCATGTCTATCATCATGTCGATCATCATGTCTATCATCATGTCGATCACCATGTCTATCATCATGTCTCCATCATGTCTATCATCATGTCTATCACCATGTCTATCATCATGTCTATCATGTCTATCACCATGTCTCCATCATGTCTATCATCATGTCTATCACCATGTCTATCATCATGTCTCCATCATGTCTATCATCATGTCTATCATCATGTCTATCACCATGTCTATCACCATGTCTCCATCATGTCTATCATCATGTCTATCACCATGTCTATCATCATGTCTCCATCATGTCTATCACCATGTCGATCATCATGTCTATCATCATGTCGATCATCATGTCTCCATCATGTCTATCACCATGTCTATCACCATGTCTATCATCATGTCTATCACCATGTCTATCATCATGTCTATCACCATGTCTATCATGTCTATCATCATGTCTCCATCATGTCTATCACCATGTCTATCATCATCTCTATCACCATGTCTATCATCATGTCTATCACCATGTCTCCATCATGTCTATCATCATGTCTATCATGTCTTCCATGATGTCTATCATCATGTCTATCACCATGTCTATCATCATGTCTATCACCATGTCTATCACGTCTATCACCACTCCTATGATCATGTCTATCATCATGTCGATCATCATGTCTATCATGATGTCTCCATCATGTCTATCACCATGTCTATCATCATGTCTATCATCATGTCTATCACCATTTCTATCATCATGTCTTCCATGATGTCTATCATCATGTCTCCATCATGTCTCTCATCATGTCTTTCACCATGTCTATCACCATGTCTCCATCATGTCTATAACCATGTCTATCATCATGTCTATCACCATGTCTATCATGTCGATCATCATGTCTATCACCATGTCTATCATCATATCTATCACCATGTCTATCATCATGTCTATCATCATGTCGATCATCATGTCTATCATCATGTCTCCATCATGTCTATCACCATGTCTCCATCATGTCTATCACCATGTCTCCATCATGTCTATCACCATGTCTATCATCATTTCTATCATCATTTCTATCATGTCTATCACCATTTCTATCATCATGTCTTCCATGATGTCTATCATCATGTCTCCATCCTGTCTATCATCATGTCTATCATCATGTCTTCCATGATGTCTATCACCATGTCTATCACCATGTCTTTCACCATGTCTATCATGTCGATCATCATGTCTCCATCATGTCTATCACCATGTCTATCATCATATCTATCACCATGTCTATCATCGTGTCGATCATGTCTATCATGTCTCCATCATGTCTATCACCATGTCTATCATCATGTCTTCCATGATGTCTATCATCATGTCTCCATCCTGTCTATCACCATGTCTATCATCATGTCTATCACCATGTCTATCACCATGTCTATCATGTCGATCATCATGTCTATCACCATGTCTATCACCATGTCTATCATCATGTCTATCATCATGTCTCCATCATGTCTATCATCATGTCTATCATGTCTTCCATGATGTCTATCATCATGTCTATCACCATGTCTATCATCATGTCTATCACCATGTCTATCACGTCTATCACCACTCCTATGATCATGTCTATCATCATGTCTATCATGTCGATCATCATGTCTATCATGATGTCTCCATCATGTCTATCACCATGTCTATCATCATGTCTATCATCATGTCTATCACCATTTCTATCATCATGTCTTCCATGATGTCTATCATCATGTCTCCATCATGTCTCTCATCATGTCTTTCACCATGTCTATCATCATGTCTATCATCATGTCTATCACCATGTCTCCATCATGTCTATCATCATGTCTATCACCATGTCTATCATCATGTCTCCATCATGTCTATCATCATGTCTATCATCATGTCTATCACCATGTCTCCATCATGTCTATCATCATGTCTATCACCATGTCCATCATCATGTCTCCATCATGTCTATCACCATGTCGATCATCATGTCTATCATCATGTCGATCATCATGTCTCCATCATGTCTATCACCATGTCTATCACCATGTCTATCATCATGTCTATCACCATGTCTATCATCATGTCTATCACCATGTCTATCATGTCTATCATCATGTCTCCATCATGTCTATCACCATGTCTATCATCATCTCTATCACCATGTCTATCATCATGTCTATCACCATGTCTCCATCATGTCTATCATCATGTCTATCATGTCTTCCATGATGTCTATCATCATGTCTATCACCATGTCTATCATCATATCTATCACCATGTCTATCATCATGTCTATCATCATGTCGATCATCATGTCTATCATCATGTCTCCATCATGTCTATCACCATGTCTCCATCATGTCTATCACCATGTCTCCATCATGTCTATCACCATGTCTATCATCATTTCTATCATCATTTCTATCATCATGTCTATCACCATTTCTATCATCATGTCTTCCATGATGTCTATCACCATGTCTATCACCATGTCTATCACCATGTCTATCATGTCGATCATCATGTCTATCACCATGTCTATCACCATATCTATCACCATGTCTATCATCATGTCTATCATCATGTCGATCATCATGTCTATCATCATGTCTCCATCATGTCTATCACCATGTCTCCATCATGTCTATCACCATGTCTCCATCATGTCTATCACCATGTCTATCATCATTTCTATCATCATTTCTATCATCATGTCTATCACCATTTCTATCATCATGTCTTCCATGATGTCTATCACCATGTCTATCACCATGTCTATCATCATGTCGATCATCATGTCGATCATCATGTCTATCACCATGTCTATCACCATATCTATCATCATGTCTATCATCATGTCTTCCATGATGTCTATCACCATGTCTATCACCATGTCTATCATCATGTCGATCATCATGTCGATCATCATGTCTATCACCATGTCTATCACCATATCTATCATCATGTCTATCATCATGTCTATCACCATGTCTCCATCATGTCTATCATCATGTCTATCACCATGTCTATCATCATGTCTCCATCATGTCTATCACCATGTCTATCATCATGTCTATCATCATGTCTTCCATGATCTCTATCATCATGTCTATCACCATGTCTATCATCATGTCGATCATCATGTCTATCATCATGTCGATCACCATGTCTATCATCATGTCTATCACCATGTCTATCACCATGTCTCCATCATGTCTATCATCATGTCTATCACCATGTCTATCATCATGTCTATCATCATGTCTATCACCATGTCTCCATCATGTCTATCATCATGTCTATCACCATGTCTATCATCATGTCTATCATCATGTCTATCATCATGTCTATCACCATGTCTCCATCATGTCTATCATGTCTTCCATCATGTCTATCATCATGTCTATCACCATGTCTCCATCATGTCGATCATCATGTCGATCATCATGTCGATCACCATGTCTATCATCATGTCTCCATCATGTCTATCACCATGTCTATCATCATGTCTATCACCATGTCTATCATCATGTCTATCACCATATCTATCATCATGTGTATCATCATGTCTATCACCATGTCTATCATCATGTCTATCACCATGTCTATCACCATGTCTATCATCATGTCTATCACCATGTCTATCACCATGTCTCCATCATGTCTATCACCATGTCTATCATCATCTCTATCACCATGTCTATCATCATGTCTATTATCATGTCTTCCATGATGTCTATCACCATGTCTATCACCATGTCTATCACCATTTCTTCCATGATGTCTATCATCATGTCTATCACCATGTCTATCACCATGTCTTCCATGAAGTCTATCACCATGTCTATCACCATGTCTTCCATGATGTTTATCATCATGTCTATCATCATGTCTATCAACATGTCTATCACCATGTCTATCACCATGTCTATCACCATTTCTATCATCATGTCTTCCATGATGTCTATCACCATGTCTCCATCATGTCTATCACCATGTCTATCATCATGTCTATCACCATGTCTCCATCATGTCTATCATCATGTCTATCACCATGTCTATCATCATGTCTCCATCATGTCTATCACCATGTCTCCATCATGTCTATCATCATGTCTATCATCATGTCTTCCATGATCTCTATCATCATGTCTATCACCATGTCTATCATCATGTCGATCATCATGTCTATCATCATGTCGATCACCATGTCTATCATCATGTCTCCATCATGTCTATCACCATGTCTATCATCATGTCGATCATCATGTCTATCATCATGTCGATCACCATGTCTATCATCATGTCTCCATCATGTCTATCATCATGTCTATCACCATGTCTATCATCATGTCTATCATCATGTCTATCACCATGTCTATCATCATGTCTATCACCATGTCTATCATCATGTCGATCACCATGTCTATCACCATGTCTATTATCATGTCTCCATCATGTCTATCACCATGTCTATCATCATGTCTATCATCATGTCTATCACCATGTCTATCATCATGTCGATCACCATGTCTATCATCATGTCTCCATCATGTCTATCACCATGTCTATCATCATGTCGATCATCATGTCTATCATCATGTCGATCACCATGTCTATCATCATGTCTCCATCATGTCTATCATCATGTCTATCACCATGTCTATCATCATGTCTATCATCATGTCTATCACCATGTCTATCATCATGTCTATCACCATGTCTATCATCATGTCTATCATCATGTCTATCACCATGTCTATCACCATGTCTATCATCATGTCGATCATCATGTCTATCATCATGTCGATCACCATGTCTATCATCATGTCTCCATCATGTCTATCACCATGTCTATCATCATGTCGATCATCATGTCTATCATCATGTCGATCACCATGTCTATCATCATGTCTCCATCATGTCTATCATCATGTCTATCACCATGTCTATCATCATGTCTATCATGTCTATCACCATGTCTCCATCATGTCTATCATCATGTCTATCACCATGTCTATCATCATGTCTCCATCATGTCTATCATCATGTCTATCATCATGTCTATCACCATGTCTATCACCATGTCTCCATCATGTCTATCATCATGTCTATCACCATGTCTATCATCATGTCTCCATCATGTCTATCACCATGTCGATCATCATGTCTATCATCATGTCGATCATCATGTCTCCATCATGTCTATCACCATGTCTATCACCATGTCTATCATCATGTCTATCACCATGTCTATCATCATGTCTATCACCATGTCTATCATGTCTATCATCATGTCTCCATCATGTCTATCACCATGTCTATCATCATCTCTATCACCATGTCTATCATCATGTCTATCACCATGTCTCCATCATGTCTATCATCATGTCTATCATGTCTTCCATGATGTCTATCATCATGTCTATCACCATGTCTATCATCATGTCTATCACCATGTCTATCACGTCTATCACCACTCCTATGATCATGTCTATCATCATGTCGATCATCATGTCTATCATGATGTCTCCATCATGTCTATCACCATGTCTATCATCATGTCTATCATCATGTCTATCACCATTTCTATCATCATGTCTTCCATGATGTCTATCATCATGTCTCCATCATGTCTCTCATCATGTCTTTCACCATGTCTATCACCATGTCTCCATCATGTCTATAACCATGTCTATCATCATGTCTATCACCATGTCTATCATGTCGATCATCATGTCTATCACCATGTCTATCATCATATCTATCACCATGTCTATCATCATGTCTATCATCATGTCGATCATCATGTCTATCATCATGTCTCCATCATGTCTATCACCATGTCTCCATCATGTCTATCACCATGTCTCCATCATGTCTATCACCATGTCTATCATCATTTCTATCATCATTTCTATCATCATGTCTATCACCATTTCTATCATCATGTCTTCCATGATGTCTATCATCATGTCTCCATCCTGTCTATCATCATGTCTATCATCATGTCTTCCATGATGTCTATCACCATGTCTATCACCATGTCTTTCACCATGTCTATCATGTCGATCATCATGTCTCCATCATGTCTATCACCATGTCTATCATCATATCTATCACCATGTCTATCATCGTGTCGATCATGTCTATCATGTCTCCATCATGTCTATCACCATGTCTATCATCATGTCTTCCATGATGTCTATCATCATGTCTCCATCCTGTCTATCACCATGTCTATCATCATGTCTATCACCATGTCTATCACCATGTCTATCATGTCGATCATCATGTCTATCACCATGTCTATCACCATGTCTATCATCATGTCTATCATGTCTTCCATGATGTCTATCATCATGTCTATCACCATGTCTATCATCATGTCTATCACCATGTCTATCACGTCTATCACCACTCCTATGATCATGTCTATCATCATGTCTATCATGTCGATCATCATGTCTATCATGATGTCTCCATCATGTCTATCACCATGTCTATCATCATGTCTATCATCATGTCTATCACCATGTCGATCATCATGTCTATCATCATGTCGATCATCATGTCTCCATCATGTCTATCACCATGTCTATCACCATGTCTATCATCATGTCTATCACCATGTCTATCATCATGTCTATCACCATGTCTATCATGTCTATCATCATGTCTCCATCATGTCTATCACCATGTCTATCATCATCTCTATCACCATGTCTATCATCATGTCTATCACCATGTCTCCATCATGTCTATCATCATGTCTATCATGTCTTCCATGATGTCTATCATCATGTCTTTCACCATGTCTATCATCATGTCTATCACCATGTCTATCACGTCTATCACCACTCCTATGATCATGTCTATCATCATGTCGATCATCATGTCTATCATGATGTCTCCATCATGTCTATCACCATGTCTATCATCATGTCTATCATCATGTCTATCACCATTTCTATCATCATGTCTTCCATGATGTCTATCATCATGTCTCCATCATGTCTCTCATCATGTCTTTCACCATGTCTATCACCATGTCTCCATCATGTCTATAACCATGTCTATCATCATGTCTATCACCATGTCTATCATGTCGATCATCATGTCTATCACCATGTCTATCATCATATCTATCACCATGTCTATCATCATGTCTATCATCATGTCGATCATCATGTCTATCATCATGTCTCCATCATGTCTATCACCATGTCTCCATCATGTCTATCACCATGTCTCCATCATGTCTATCACCATGTCTCCATCATGTCTATCACCATGTCTATCATCATTTCTATCATCATTTCTATCATCATGTCTATCACCATTTCTATCATCATGTCTTCCATGATGTCTATCATCATGTCTCCATCCTGTCTATCATCATGTCTATCATCATGTCTTCCATGATGTCTATCACCATGTCTATCACCATGTCTTTCACCATGTCTATCATGTCGATCATCATGTCTCCATCATGTCTATCACCATGTCTATCATCATATCTATCACCATGTCTATCATCGTGTCGATCATGTCTATCATGTCTCCATCATGTCTATCACCATGTCTATCATCATGTCTTCCATGATGTCTATCATCATGTCTCCATCCTGTCTATCACCATGTCTATCATCATGTCTATCACCATGTCTATCACCATGTCTATCATGTCGATCATCATGTCTATCACCATGTCTATCACCATGTCTATCATCATGTCTATCATCATGTCTCCATCATGTCTATCATCATGTCTATCATGTCTTCCATGATGTCTATCATCATGTCTATCACCATGTCTATCATCATGTCTATCACCATGTCTATCACGTCTATCACCACTCCTATGATCATGTCTATCATCATGTCTATCATGTCGATCATCATGTCTATCATGATGTCTCCATCATGTCTATCACCATGTCTATCATCATGTCTATCATCATGTCTATCACCATTTCTATCATCATGTCTTCCATGATGTCTATCATCATGTCTCCATCATGTCTCTCATCATGTCTTTCACCATGTCTATCACCATGTCTCCATCATGTCTATAACCATGTCTATCATCATGTCTATCACCATGTCTATCATGTCGATCATCATGTCTATCACCATGTCTATCATCATATCTATCACCATGTCTATCATCATGTCTATCATCATGTCGATCATCATGTCTATCACCATGTCTATCATCATTTCTATCATCATGTCTATCACCATGTCTTTCATCATGTCTATCACCATGTCTATCATGTCTATCATCATGTCTATCACCATTTCTATCATCATGTCTTCCATGATGTCTATCATCATGTCTCCATCCTGTCTATCATCATGTCTATCATCATGTCTTCCATGATGTCTATCACCATGTCTATCATGTCTATCATCATGTCTATCACCATTTCTATCATCATGTCTTCCATGATGTCTATCATCATGTCTCCATCCTGTCTATCATCATGTCTATCATCATGTCTTCCATGATGTCTATCACCATGTCTTTCACCATGTCTATCATGTCGATCATCATGTCTATCATCATGTCTCCATCATGTCTATCACCATGTCTATCATCATATCTATCACCATGTCTATCATCATGTCGATCATCATGTCTATCATGTCTCCATCATGTCTATCACCATGTCTATCATCATGTCTTCCATGATGTCTATCATCATGTCTCCATCCTGTCTATCACCATGTCTATCATCATGTCTATCACCATGTCTATCACCATGTCTATCACCATGTCTTTCATGTCGATCATCATGTCTATCATCATGTCTCCATCATGTCTATCATCATGTATATCATCATGTATATCATCATGTCTCCATCATGTCTATCATCATATCTATCACCATGTCTATCATCATGTCTATCATCATGTCTATCATCATGTATATCATCATGTCTATCATCATGTCTCCATCCTGTCTATCACCATGTCTATCATCATGTCTATCACCATTTCTATCATCATGTCTTCCATGATGTCTATCACCATGTCTATCATCATGTATATCATCATGTATATCATCATGTCTCCATCCTGTCTATCATCATGTCTATCACCATGTCTATCACCATGTCTCCATCATGTCTATCACCATGTCTATCATCATGTATATCATCATGTATATCATCATGTCTCCATCATGTCTATCACCATGTCTATCATCATGTCTGTCATCATGTCTATCACCATGTCTATCATCATATCTATAACCATGTCTATCATCATGTATATCATCATGTATATCATCATGTCTCCATCATGTCTATCACCATGTCTATTACCATGTCTATCATCATGTCGATCATCATGTCTATCACCATGTCTATCACCATGTCTATCACCACTTCTATCATCATGTCTATCATCATGTCTCCATCATGTCTATCACCATGTCTCATCATGTCTATCACCATGTCTGTCACCATGTCTATCACCATGTCTATCATCATGTCTATCACCATGTCTATCATCATGTCTATCATCATGTCTATCATCATGTCTCCATCATGTCTATCACCATGTCTATCATCATGTCTATCACCATGTCTATCATCATGTCGATTATCATGTCTATCACCATGTCTATCATCATGTCGATTATCATGTCTATCACCATGTCTCCATCATGTCTATCACCATGTCTATCACCATGTCTATCATCATGTCTATCACCATGTCTATCACCATGTCTATCATCATGTCTATCACCATGTCTATCACCATTTCTATCATCATGTCTTCCATCATGTCTATCACCATGTCTATCACCATTTCTATCATCATGTCTATCACCATGTCTATCATCATGTCTATCATCATGTCTATCACCATTTCTATCATCATGTCTTCCATGATGTCTATCATCATGTCTCCATCATGTCTATCACCATTTCTATCATCATGTCTATCACCATGTCTATCATCATGTCTATCACCATGTCTATCACCATTTCTATCATCATGTCTTCCATCATGTCTATCACCATGTCTATCACCATTTCTATCATCATGTCTATCATCATGTCTATCACCATGTCTATCATCATGTCTATCACCATGTCTATCACCATTTCTATCATCATGTCTTCCATCATGTCTATCACCATGTCTATCACCATTTCTATCATCATGTCTATCATCATGTCTATCATCATGTCTATCATGATGTCTCCATCATGTCTATCACCATGTCTATCATCATGTCTATCATCATGTCTATCACCATTTCTATCATCATGTCTTCCATGATGTCTATCACCATGTCTCCATCATGTCTATCACCATGTCTGTCACCATGTCTATCACCATGTCTATCATCATGTCTATCACCATGTCTATCACCATGTCTATCATCATGTCTATCATCATGTCTCCATTATATCTCCATCATGTCTGTCACCATGTCTCTTCTCTTGAGAATAACTTGGTTCGTAAACTGATCTATTGGACTTCTTTTTTTTGAAATGCTCAGGAGGAGGAAGACTCTGATGTGTCAGACTGGTTCCTATTATCAGAAACATCACTTTTCATCTTATCAATTAGTGTTGAACCAGATATTTATTCATTGAGATGGTTTTGGGACAGATCATATTTGGTCAATCCAACTGGGTCCATCTCCATCTCCCTCATTCACTTCTTTTCTTTCCAGAAACCCAAACAGGAGCTGGGGGAGTCTAACGGCCCCGCCTCCTCCTCAGGAGGAGCAGTAGGAGGACTTCAGGGATCCTTGTCGTCCTCCTTGTCCTCTCAGTCAGGAGGAGGGACCGGGGGGAGCGTGGGCGGGATGTCCAGTGCCGACCAGCGCTCCCATCACAGGGAGAAACTAGAACAGTTTAAGAGGATGTGTCTCCTGGAACGCCGCGCTGACTCCTCCTCCTCCTCTTCTTCCAGCTCTGAGTCTGACTCCGAGTCCGACTCTGACGACTCCCTCAGGGGGGAACAAGGTGGAGGTTCCTCGTCCTCCTCTCCGGCCCCGCCCCCCCCTGTCGGCTACGGCAATAGCAGCGGGAGCCGGGCGGAGAGGGAGAGGAGGCGCAGGGAGAGGGAGCGGCGCCTGGCCGAACTGGGCTTCAGCGCCAGCGAGGAGTCGGAGGGGGAAGCTGTGAAGGGGGAGGACGAGGAAGAGGAGCAGTTGGGGGGAGCAGGGGACAAACCCAGACGAAAAGGGGGTGTAGACGTGTCCTCACGAGGACGGAAAGGTTTGATGGATGTGGAGGAAGATGACGCGCCCACTGGGGACAGGACCAGGAAAAACTCCTCCTCCCTCCCCCCACCCTCGCCTCTCTCCTCCAATCAGATACCTCCATCCTTGCAGCACGATAGCTTTGTGGCAAAGCAGCGCAGCAACGGGCAGGAGTCTCGCAATGGACGGACGCGGGGAGGGGCTGGGGGAGGGGGCAGGGAAGGTGGGGAGAAGGAGAACGCCAGCGGAGTTCTGACCAATCACAGACATGGTGGGGGAGGAGGGGGTGGGGCTAAAGGCAGTGGCAGCCGCAGCAACAAAAACCGTAGCAACAGTAAAACCCTGACATCCAAGAACGCCGCCTCCTCCATCCCCACTTCCAATGGGGGAGGGGGGGTTGGCAGCGGCCTTATGATGTCAGCCATGGCGGCATCCCCCTGCTCGCAGCCTTCCCGTGTTGCACCACGCTCCCACATGATGAAGCGCAGCCCGCCGGCCGTACCTTCTCCCCCTCGACCCGTCCAGATGGAAAGACACCTGGTGAGGCCACCACCCACCTTCCCGGAGCCAAGCTGTCTGCCTCTGGACTGTGGCTCCGCCCACATCGTGACCCGGGATGTCTGGCTGAGAGTCTTCACCTTCCTGACCCAACGGGAGCTTTGCGTCTGCATGAGGGTGTGTCGCACCTGGAGCCGATGGTGAGTCACTCAACTTAAAAAAAACAGGAAAACAGAGAGGGGGTGGAGTCAATATAAAGATGCAAGAGTGATAGGGAAAGGGGCGGAGACAGTATAAGGCATGTACAGTTAGTGGAAAAAGGGATAAATGAAGCAAAGAGGGAGCTAAGAGGGTGTTTAGGGGAAATTAAGACACGAAGGAGGGAACCAGATTGGAAATCAGGGAACTAGGGCACAACAGGGGAAATATAACATGAAGGAGGGAACTAAGATATTACAAAGGGAACTAGGGCAAAAAGTAGGGAACGACAAGACAAAGGACAGAACCAAGACACGAAAGAGGGAATTAGAATACAAAACAAAAAGCAGGGAACTAGGGCACCTTTGAGGGAAATAGGGCAAGAATGAGGGAACTATAGGGAACTAAAACACACAGAAGGGAACTATGTCAGAAGGAGGGAACAAGGGCACGAAGAAGTAAACTAGGTCACAAAGGAGTAAACTATGAACTTGA
The DNA here is from genome assembly GCF_933228915.1 of Telmatherina bonti. Lineage (NCBI taxonomy): Eukaryota > Metazoa > Chordata > Actinopteri > Atheriniformes > Telmatherinidae > Telmatherina > Telmatherina bonti. The sequence continues at coordinate 41,118,034 of NC_136612.1, forward strand.
GGGGGAAATGAAAGACAAAGGAGGGAATGATGACCCTGGAGGGAACTAAAATACGAGGAGGAAATCATTTTATATACAATATTTATTGATGGGGGGGGGTATTTTATTGTGTTTAAGTGTAGATTGTAGAATTTTAGAATTTCTGCTGACATTTGGGACCTGAGGTAGTGTTTCGTTAGTATTTATATGCTGGAATGACAATAAACTTGAACTTGAGGAAGGAACTAAAAGACAAAGGAAGGAACAATGAAACTATGAAGGGAACTTGAAGATGAAGACAAGACAAAGTAGAGATCTAGAAGACAAAGGAAGGCACCAGAAGACGAGGAGGAAACTACTAGAAGATGAGGAAAGAACTCAAAAACTAAGGAGGGAACTAGAAGACTAAATATGGAACTAGAAGACAATGAGGGAAATGGAAGACGAAGGAGGGAACTAAAAGACAAAGGAAGGAACTAGAGACAAAGGAGGGATCTAGAAAACGAAGGAAGGATCTAGAAAATAAAGGAGGAAATTAGAGGACAAAAAAGGGAACTAGAAGACGAGGGGGGAACTCGAAGACAGAGGAGAGAACTGGAAGACAAAGAATGGAACTTGAAGACGAGGAGGGAGCTTGAAAATAAAGGAAAGAACTGGAATAGGAGAAGGGAACTAGAAGACGAGGAGGGAACTAGAAGACTAAATCGGGAACTAGAAGACGAAGGTGGGAACTAGATGATGAAGGAGGGATCTTGAAAACGAATGAAGGATCTAGGAGACAAAGGAGGGATCTAGAAGACGAAGGAGGGAAGAAGAAGACAAAGAAGGAAACTAAAAGACGAAGGAGGGAACTAGATGACGAAGGAGGGAACTAGAAGACAAAGGAGGGAACTCCAAGACGAAAGAGGGAACGACAAGACGTAGGAGCGAACGACAAGACGGGAACTCCAAGAAGGAGGAAACTCCGAATCGAAGGAGGGAACGACAAGACGAAGGAGGGAACTCCAAGACTTAGGAGGGAACTCCAAGACTTAGGAGGGAACTCCAAGACTTAGGAAGGAACTCCAAGACGGAGGAGGGAATGACGAGACGGAGGAGGGAATGACAAGACTTAGGAAGGAACTCCAAGACGGAGGAGGGAATGACGAAACGGAGGAGGGAATGACAAGACGAAAGAGGTAACAACAAGACGGGAACTCCAAGAAGAAGGAGGAAACCCCGAAATGAAGGAGGGAACTCCAAGACGAAGGAGGGAACTAAAAACACGAAGGAGGGAACGACAAGACAAAGGAGGGAATTCCAAGACAAAGGAGGGAATTCCAAGACGAAGGAGGGAACGACAAGACGAAGGAGGTAACAAGACGGGAACTCCAAGACGAAGGAGGAAACTCGAAGACGAATTAGGGAACTCCATGACGGAGGAGGGAACTAGAAGACGAGGAGGGAACTACAAGACAGAGACGGGAACTAGAAGACGACGAGGGAACTACAAGACAGAGACGGGAACTAGAAGACGAGAAGGGAACAAGAAGACAAAGGAGGGAACTACAAGACGGGGGAGGGAACGAGAAGACGAAGGAGGGAACAACAACACTTAGGAGCGAACGACAAGACCAAGGAGGGAACGACAAGCCTTAGGAGGGAACCATAAGACGAAGGAGGGAACTCCAAGACGAAGGAGGGAACTCCAAGACGAAGGAGGGAACGACAAGACCAAGGAGGGAACGACAAGACCAAGGAGGGAACCATAAGACGTAGGGAGGAACTCCAAGACGGAGGAGGGAACTCCAAGACGAAGGAGGGAACGACAAGACCAAGGAGGGAACGACAAGACGAAGGAGGGAACCATAAGACGTAGGGAGGAACTCCAAGACGGAGGAGGGAACGACAAGACGAAGGAGGGAACAACAAGACGAAGGAAGAAACTAGAAGACAAGGAGGGAACTAGAAGACAGAGGCGGGAACTAGAAGACGAAAAGGGAACTACAAGACAGAGGCAGGAACTAGAAGACGAGGAGTAAACTAGAAAACGAAGGAGGGAACTCCAAGACTTAGGAGGGAACTCCAGGACTTAGGAGGGAACTCCAAGACGAAAGAGGGAACGACAAGACGTAGGAGCGAACGACAAGACGGGAACTCCAAGAAGAAGGAGGAAACTCCGAATCGAAGGAGGGAACGACAAGACGAAGGAGGGAACTCCAAGACTTAGGAGGGAACTCCAAGACTTAGGAAGGAACTCCAAGACGGAGGAGGGAATGACGAGACGGAGGAGGGAATGACAAGACGAAAGAGGTAACAACAAGACGGGAACTCCAAGAAGAAGGAGGAAACCCCGAAACGAAGGAGGGAACTCCAAGACGAAGGAGGGAACTAAAAACACGAAGGAGGGAACGACAAGAGGAAGAAGGGAACGACAAGACGAAGGAGGGAACGACAAGACGAAGGAGGGAACGACAAGACGAAGGAGGGAACGACAAGACATAGGAGGGAACGACAAGACGAAGGAGGGAACGACAAGACGAAGGAGGGAACGACAAGACGAAGGAGGGAACGACAAGACGAAGGAGGGAACGACAAGACGAAGGAGGGAACGACAAGACATAGGAGGGAACGACAAGACTTAGGAGGGAACTCCAAGAGGAAGAAGGGAACGACAAGACGAAGGAGGGAACGACAAGACATAGGAGGGAACGACAAGACGAAGGAGGGAACGACAAGACATAGGAGGGAACGACAAGACGAAGGAGGGAACGACAAGACGAAGGAGGGAACGACAAGACGAAGGAGGGAACGACAAGACATAGGAGGGAACGACAAGACATAGGAGGGAACGACAAGACGAAGGAGGGAACGACAAGACATAGGAGGGAACGACAAGACGAAGGAGGGAACGACAAGACATAGGAGGGAACGACAAGACGAAGGAGGGAACAACAAGACGAAGGAGGGAACAACAAGACATAGGAGGGAACGACAAGACGAAGGAGGGAACGACAAGACGAAGGAGGGAACGACAAGACGAAGGAGGGAACGACAAGACATAGGAGGGAACGACAAGACATAGGAGGGAACGACAAGACGAAGGAGGGAACGACAAGACATAGGAGGGAACGACAAGACGAAGGAGGGAACAACAAGACGAAGGAGGGAACAACAAGACGAAGGAGGGAACAACAAGACATAGATGTGGTTTTATTGTGACTTCTGGTTTTAATAATCTGACTATCAGCTGTTTCCTCCACAATGTCATGTATGGTGTTGGTCCTCGTCTGGTCCTCCAGGTGCTGTAACAAGCGGTTGTGGACTCAGATCGACCTGAGCCGCCAGCGCTCCATCACGCCCCCCATGCTAAGTGGGATCATCCGCCGCCAGCCGGTCTCCCTCAACCTGGGAAACACCACCATCTCCAAGAAGCAGCTGATGTGGCTCATCAACCGTCTGCAAGGTGACCAGGACGCTTCGGCCACCCTGTCCTCTCGTTCTGTCCTCGTTCTGTACCTGGTTCAGGTCTGGATTCGGTCCAGATCGGAGCAGTTCTCATAAACCAGCTGGTTTTCCAGATGTCTTTTTGGCATTTTGGTTCTGAAACTTCATCCGTATCCAAAAGACTGAATGTGTGGTCTCACCTGTGTGTCCCACCTGTCCAGGTCTCCTGGAGCTAAATGTGTCAGGCTGTCCTTGGCCCTCCGTGTCAGCGCTGTGTCAGGCCGTCTGTCCCTGTCTGAAGCTCCTGGACCTCAGCCGGGTAGAGGACTTGAAAGACTCCCACCTGAGGGAGCTATTGGCACCCCCAGCTGACACCCGGACAGGTGAGACTCCCCCATCCTCTCTCCTGACTTGTCGGTTCTGAACTGGTTCTGAATGTCCTCTGCTCTGATTGGTCAGCTCACAGCGAGACGCGGGTGGGACGTTTCCAGAACGTAACAGAGCTGCGATTGGCTGGTTTAGACCTGACGGACGCGGCGACCCGCCTGTTGGTGCGCTACGTCCCCCACCTGTCCCGTTTGGACCTAAGCCAATGTCCCAACATCACAGACCAGACGGTGCACACACTTACCTCCCCCCTCTCCCCACTCAGGGAGAGCCTCATCCACATCAGCCTGGCAGGTAAATACCTGAGCCTCCTCGTCCTCCTCGTCCTGGTTTTTTTCCTCCTCATGCCTCACCCTCTCCCTGCAGGTTGTATGAAGGTGACGGAGCAGTGCGTTCCTCTGCTGAGACGCTGCACCTCCCTCCAGACGGCCGACCTCCGCTGCTGCTCCCTCCTGTCATCTGAGACGGGACAGATGCTCTCCTTCTCCTCTGCGTCCTCCTCATCCTCCACCGCCACTGTTGCTGCTTCCTCTTTTCCAGCCTCAACCTCATCCTCCTGTCCTCCTCCTGAAGACAGAACCATGCTGAAGAACAGCTAAAGTCCTGCAAGTCATGTGACCCAGACCAGCTCCGCCTCTGTACTCGTTACACTACAGCCAGGTGAGGAAGAGGAGGAGCTAAAAAAAGTCAGTGTCTGCTGTTGGAGAGGAAGAGGAACAGGAGAACTGATGATTGATAGTTCAAGTTGGAAACCCTGAACATGTACATATTTGTTCTCTGTACCATTCTGGGTGTGTGTATATATCTGTAGTTTAATGTAAATGACCTGGAATCTCCCATCTGACTCCTCCCACCACACATGGCTCCTCCCACCAAAAGACTCCTACCACCACATCTGACTCCTCCCACCATGCATGGCTCTTCCCACTACATCTGACTCTTCCCACATCTTACTCCTCCCACAACACATTACTCCTCCCACATCTGACTCCTCCCCACAACATCTTGCTCCTCCCACCAAAAGACTCCTCCCATCACATCTGGCTCCTCCCATCACGTATGACTCCTCCCACCATGCATGGCTCCTCCCACCACATCTGACTCTTCCCACACCCTACTCCTCCCACAACACATGACTCCTCCCACATCTGACTCCTCCCACCACATCTTACTCCGCCCACCACGTATGACTCCTCCCACCACATATGGCTCTCCCACCCCTTATGACTCCTCCCACCACATATGGCTCTCCCACCCCTTATGACTCCTCCCACCACATATGACTTCTGCCACACCCCCATCAGACTCCTCCCACACCTATGATGTCATCAGTGATCCAGATGATCAGATTGATCTGAAAGGAATTTACTGATTGGTTCCAGATCAGATTTGAAGTTTCTCATCCAGCTGATCGATCAATGACTTGTTGATTTCCTTTTCTGTGTGCGTGCCTGTGTGTGAGAGGAGGAAAATGATATTGGGTGTGTAATGCCACCTCAGTTGTCCACCTTTGATTCTTTTTTTTTTTTGTACCGATCGGACTGATTGATCATGTTTTTCTCAGGAGTTTTTAGTTGAACCTATTTGTTGCTGCTGCCGATCCGGATCGAGCTGTTCCATCCTAAACCTGGCGTCCCGTCTCTGCTGCTGCGTTCACGTCTCAATCCGTCTTCAGCTTCCTGGAAATCCTCATTTCCTTCATCGTGATTCAGAATTTTTCTGTTTGGCACTGAACCCGACCAGAACCGCAGTCTGGTTCTGGTCCTGGACGGTTTGGAACGCCGCTGCAGATCCAGGACACATCTAAGAACTCTGGTAAAGGTTACAGTTGATGAGGTGACAGTGAATGCGACACGCGATGCGTTCACTGTCACACCTGAGCTCGTGCTTCTCTGCTGTGGTCCGACTGATCGGAGTTTTTACTGGGAATGTTTTTTCTTCCCGAAGCCTTTCCTGGAAAGTCTGTCTCTCATGTGGTCCGTCTCCAGATGCTGGTGGTGCGTCTCCGATCCGGACCCGCTGTCTCACACCTGATTGGTCAGATCTATTCAGGTGGCAAAGACCAATGGGACTCAGTTCCAGAGTTGGGAATGAGTGATGTCATACCTGACCTGATCCGGAGGCTTCTGGTTCTGGTCCTGGTCCCAGTGGGGCAGTTGGGTAGGAGGAACAGGTCCAGGCTACCCGGACGTGCTGCATTCAGTGTCTGCTCAGACTGTGTGTGTCTGTGTTTCTTCACCTGTGTAACCTGCACTGAAAGGGGCATGATGACGCTAGGGGCCGCGGCAGCGCGGGGGTGGACCTTTGTTTGTTGGTGGTGCCATAAACGTGCACGGTTCATGTTTTATATTTGTTTACTGTCAGACGAGCAGATCAAAGCTGATTGGACGAAAATCCCTGAAAGCTCTTATCCAATCAGACGGCCAGACATATCTGCCTGTAGAAACCTTTGTTGATGTTTAAAGATGCACTGGATCGCCTCTTCATCCCCCTCTTCCTCACCTCATGCCAAACGTAGGTTTTGTTGTGACAGGAGGCATTTCTCCTTTGTTTGCTCGGTTTTTATACGTCCTTCATGATTCTTCCGTTGTGTTGATGGAAAAAGACCAACTCTCGGCAGCTACGTATGAGTGACTACTGTACAATGACTAATAAAGAAGCAATGCTTTGTTTTTACTCGCCTCCTTTATTTACTCCTCTCTGTTCACAACCAGTTCCAATGAAACTCTTCATGATCCATCCAGCTGGACCTCCACCTGCTGGCTGCAGGAACCGTTTACCACCGTCCCTGAATGTGTCATCCAACCGCTCACCCAACCACTCATCCAACCGTCCACCCAACCGCTCATACAACCACTCATCCAACCGTCATTCATCAATCCGTCATCCATCCATCCATCATGCATCCGTCTTTCACATACACTACTCACAAAAAGTTAGGGATATTTGGCTTTCAGGTGAAATTTATGGAAAATGCAATATGTTGATGCTACAGTGATATAATATCATAAAAGTAAGACATTTAAGTAGAAGGATGCACTACTGATTTCCTCATCTCAAAAAATTCATTCAACACAAAAGGTAACAACAATGGTAGTTACACCACAACAAAAAATGTGAACGTCTCAATATCTGGTCATGTGCCCTTGAGCATCAGTTACAGCTTGACAACGACGTCTCATGCTGTTCACAAGGCAACTTATTGCCTGCTGAGGCATGGCATCCCACTCTTCTTGAAGGCCAGCCCTCAGGTCATTGAGGTTCTGGGGTGCAGGGTCTCGAGCCTCTACACGACGGCTCAGCTGATCCCACAGGTTTTCAATGGGATTCAGGTCTGGAGAGAGTGCAGGCCGTTCCATTTGAGGTCCACCAGTCTCCAACAGCCGTTCCCTGATGATGCGGCCTCGATGAGCAGGAGCATTGTCGTCCATGAAGATGAAATGAGGCCTGTGCTGTTCATGTAGGGGCACAATCACTGGATTAATGATGTTATTCAGGTAGTATGGGCTTGTCACTGTACCATTCACAAAGTGTAGGGCAGTTCTGTACCAAGTGGACACCCCTGCCCACACTGTAACACCGCCACCACCAAAAGCTGGCCTGGTGACAACAGTGGCTGATGCATAGCGCTCTCCCTGACGTCTCCAACATCGTTGCCGGCCATCATTTCTGCTCAGTGTGAATCGACTTTCATCAGAGAACAGCACTGAGGCCCACTGGTTCCTCGTCCAGCGTAAATGCTCCCTGGCCCATGCAAGACGATGATGCCTGTGCCTGGTGGTGTGGTCAGGTACCCGTGCAGGTCGTCTAGCACGCAGACCACGCTGATGGAAACGGTTTGGAATGGTCTGACGTGACACTTGGGTGCCTCTCACCTCTCTTAAACGTGCCTGGAGTTGAGTGGCATTCATCATCCGGTTTCTCAGGGCAGTGTTCACAATGTAGCGGTCATCAGCACGGGATGTGGCCAAAGGACGTCCACTTCTAGGCCTTTCTGTGACTCTTCCAGTCTCTCCATATCTCTGTTGCAACCTGCTGATGACACTCTGTGACACTCCAAGCTCAGTGGCCACTTCTGTCTGAGAACGTCCTGTTTGAAGCATGGCAATGGCAAGGGACTGTTGTTCCATTGTTAGGTGTCGTCTTGGTCTCATGATGTCAAAATGTGAACAGCATGATGAGGACAACTGTTTAAACACCAGCTCTAATTGAACCAGGACATTTATTGGTCAATTCAAGGATCACACACCTGCCGTGATTTTTGCCGTTAAGCTCCTTGTTAGAGAACAGCAGCTTGTGCAAAATTTATTGAAACATTTAACAGTTGGACATGTGCATTTAAAAGCTTAGAGAAGATCACATTAAGTTCACCTGTACAGGTTTGAATGCATTTTAGGCTTGTTGGGAAATTTCACCCAAAAGCTGAATGTCCCTAACTTTTTGTGAATAGGGTATCTGTCTTCCATCCATCTGTCATCCATCCATCCATCCATCCACCCCTCCATCATCCATCCATTCTTCCATCTGCCATACATCCATCATCCGTCCATCTGTCCATCCAGCCATCAAATGTCCATCTGTCATCCATCCATCGGTCATCCATCCATCGGTCATCCATCCATCCATCTGTCATGCATACATCCATCATCCGTCCATTTGTCATCCATCCATCTGTCATCAGTCCATCTGTCATTCATCCATTCGTCCATCCAACATCTATCATCATCCATCCCTCTGTCATCCGTCCATCTGTCATCCATCCATCTGTCATTCATCTGTCCGTCATCCAGCCATCTGTCCATCCATCCATTCATCCATCATCCATCCGTTATCCGTCCATCCGTCATTCATCCATCCATCCATCCGTCATCCATCCATCCATCTGCCATCCGTCCATCACTCATCCATCCATCCATCTGTCATCGATCAATTCGTAATCTGTCCATCTGTCATCCATCCATTAATCCATCCGCCATCTATCCATTATCCATCATTCCCTCATCCATCCATCCGTGATCTATCTGTCAATCTGTCATCCATCCATCCGTCATCCATCCATCTGCCATCCATCCGTGATCCATCCATCCCTTTGTCATCCATCCTTCCATCTGCCATTCATCCATCATCCATCCAGCCAACATCAGAGCACAGTTCAGACGCAGACAATGACTGTCTTTCTCCGTCTCTCCTGCAAAAGTTTTTGCCCCAAAACTCCCAAACATCCTGCGTGCATCTATAGTGTACCACTAATTACAGTCCCCCTCACAACAACAGGCTACTAGGAACTTTGAAAACAATATTAATCAAATAATAGCCTGGCAGTAATAAAAAAACAAAACAAAACAAACAGCCATTTGATGAAAAAAAAGATTCTATATGACAGGTTTGCAGAATGTTCATAATAACTGAACGACTCGAATTTTCCCTTGAGGATGAATTAGGTACTGTTGATTGATTGGTTAACCGTTCTTTAAAAAAAACCAAAAAAAAACCAAAACAGTTTTACTCAGCTACACAAGCAGAACACAAGGAAGTTAAAGTGTCTCTATGATGCACATTTCAGTCTAATTTAATATGCAAGAAATAATCCAGCATTTTACCCAAACCCCTTCTTTCATGTATTGATCCTCTCAGATCAGCCTCTCCAACAATAAGCTCCGCCCTCTGCCCTGCAGGCTGGGTCTGATTGGTCAGCTGCTTGGAGTAGTTATACTGCGAAGTATAGGTGGACGTGGCTTTCTTCTGGAAAACGTGCACAACCTTGAGAAGTTGACCAATCATTGAGTCCCTCCCTGGGACGTCATTAAAATTTCCAAGTAGAAAAAAACTCCTTCACCACTTCCGTCGCCATTGAAACTGAACAAAACTCAAATACGTCTTTAGGTGATTAAAAAAAATGGCGCCGCTTATATGTCTGATTTGTATTCATCACTAACACTGCAGAAAGCCCAGAAAACCAGACACAGCATCATAGAGCCGCTTAATGGCGTGACCTTTCACACTCTATGTTCGTCCTCAGCTCAGTTTTTTTTTTTAAAACTAAGAGTAAAAATGATTGACAATATTTGTTTTTCAGCTGAACTTTAGATATCCTTATGGGTGGGGGCATCATGCTAACCAGGAGGCCACATCGATAACATGTTCATCGTCCTTTTCGTGTTTGTAGTTTGGAAACATTGACTACCTTATATTTCCTACGAATTTTTCCACATAAAATAGTCATGTTTCTACCAATGATTTTGATGGCCATTTAGTTTATTTTAATTTATTTTGCAGTAAATCAACACAGTAAAGTGAATGGATGAACCTGACGTCATCTACTATCATGACGTCCCATGTGAACGATCTTCTTCCGGACTGACCGGAAACGTCTTTACGCTCCTGAACGCAGCACGTCGTCGTGCGTCAGTACGTGATATCCCTCCGCGTGGGAGAAACGCGCGGTCCTTTCCCTCCCAACAACCCATGATGCAAACGGGCGGTGGTGGAAGTGTCAGACTATTACACAGCTCCACTGCGAAGAGTTTCCACGCCATCTGAGTGACACACACCGAGCGAGCACCGGGGATCTCGCGCTTCCTCTGTCGCGCACAGAACCCGCCCTGTGGCCGGCACCGACTGGATTCTGCGGAAGAAATATAATCCGCTGTGGGCGCCGCGCGGCAACCGAACGTGAACCTGAGAGCGGCAGCCGGGTGCAGAATGGAGCTCATCACTATTCTGGAAAAAACAGTCTCTCCTGGTGAGCCCTGGTTTCTCTCAGCGCATGCATGCCTTGTTTAGGTTCTAGAGCAGTCAGTCTGTTTTTTTTTATTTTACCGTGGAGCTGGTGCGGAAGGTTAGTCGGAGGGAGGAGTGAAATGCCTCGCTAGCTAGTAGCTAGCTCCTGATGCTAAGGCGGCTAAAGGCCTGGCGCAGCTGCTGACTCCGCAATCTGGCTGTTGAATCTCCTGCTGGATGGTGTGAGAAGATGCTCTGCCCAGCCTGCTTGTCTCTGCCATACCCAGTCATGATGAACCTGCTCCATAGTTGCCAATGCTGGCTGAAACAACTGCTAGTTGGCGCTCGACCCTGCCCATGCCCGGTGTAGCCGCTCCGCTAGCGGGTTAGCCGCTTCCTCTCCGGCTCAGGCTGCCAAACAGCCGCTGTGAGGAGAGAGTCCTCTAGGTGTTCGGCGATGCGAGCTGAAAATCATTCGCTGGACTTTGTTTTGATTTCCTTGTGTTTTCTGTCGGTTTTCTGAACTTTATTGCTGTCCAGAAACGTGCAGCTGCTGCTAGCATGCTAGCCCGGGTCGTGTTAGCATGCATGCTGAGAACTAGCTAACACGCGTGTTGTAGCCGTGGCGTGTTTTTCCACTGACGGCTTGCATGGAGCGTGGAATTGTCACCAGCTGTGATCACCCCCACGTGTCTTCAGGATCTGCGTGTTTGTGCCCTGCACCTGAAGTGATTTTAGCTTCCAGATGTCAGCAGGGATATCCGGCTAATCAGCTGCTAGCTCCTACCCTTGCTAGCAGAGAAACTAACAGCTCTCCTCTCTCCTCAGATCGGAATGAATTGGAGGCGGCACAGAAGTTCCTGGAGCAGGCGGCGATAGAGAACCTGGTTAGTATGGAGCTGCCGGAGGGGAGGGCGGGTGGGCTGCAGCTGGAGAAGAGCTGCCGCCGGCTTGGCTTAATCACCCCTCTCTTTTCATTACTTGGTTCACCTGATCAGGCTCACCTCACCTGGTTCACATCACCAGGGTGGGCCCCGAGTTGGGCTGGACTCTAGGATTCGGTCCCTGGGACTCATTGGGAGGGCAGGCGGCGCTGCCGTACCGTGGCAGGAGAAACGCTGTTCATCCACTAGGGGGCAGTGCTGGGTTCAGAGTCCTGACACGGTGTGCCAGCAGTAACGCACCACTGTAAACCCTACAAAAAACACCAGAAGAAGAAAAACAAATTCATGTTTTTGTTTTTATTCATCAGCTGCTTCCTGCTCCTCCTCTTCTTCTCTGGTTTGTTCCTGTCTGGTTGTGTCAGCTGTAGACCCCGACCCCGCCCCCCGGTTGGGTCAGCTGTAGACCCCGACCCCGCCCCCCGGTTGGGTCAGCTGTAGACCCCGCCCCTGGTGAGCCAAGGCGTCCGAGGAGCTCGCTAAAAGGCCTTAGCAGGCTCGGGCTGCAGGATTAATGATATTTTGATCGTGATTTTGGTGACCATGATTAACTAAACCTCATCGTCTACGATAGTGTCAATCAGAACTCAGCTCTGCTGCAGCGTCTCTGACCGATCAGGTTCTCCACCAGCAGTCTGGCGGCCACATGGGGGCGTGGTTCATTAAGCTGCCGAAAGCGCGCACACCTTTCACCAGCAGCCAGGTAAGTATCATTGGATTGGTTGGACATGTGAGGTGGGCATGCTTAACATGGAAAAGCATGAAGCAGAGTTGCTGCTTCCGCATTTTACCTGTTGAAGGTAAAACTGATTGTTTCCATTAAACAGCCGATCGAGGTGGTAAAATACCAACATTTTTACAACATGTGGCGTTAAAATATACCAATCCTGCCGTGCTGCGCGACCCGGCCTGGAGCCGTTGCGGCGAGGTGTTGGGCGTCTCAGAGGACGTCTCCATGCTAGTAGCTTCTGCTCTCCGTAGTCATCCGTTTCCTGCTGAGGACTTCCTGCAGCCTGTGTGTTACGTAGCGGGTCCCGGCACTTTACACGTGTTTTACATGTTGTTTACGTGGTTTTTTACTTAAGCTTTATGTAAAGACTCATTAAAAAAACAAACCTTTAGGTTTTCTGCTTCAGTGATCCTGATTCTGGACCTGGATGGGTTCTGGTCCTGGTCTCTGACTGGGCCTTTACTTTTTCAACATGGTTTTTAACCGTGTGGAGTTCTGGATCTGCAGATCTATTCAATTCAATTCAACTTTATTTATGTAACGTCAAATCACGGCAATGCCATCTCAAGACGCTTTACAGACAGAGGGGAAAACATAATGAAGGCCAATTCATAACAGCCTATATAAGGAAACCAACAGATTGAGTTGAGTCCAACTCAATCTCCCATCCTGAGCAAGATCTGAGACCGGCGGACATCTCGCCACTGATTCCGGCCCCTTCTCCCGTCTTTCTCCTGTCCTGCAGCCCACCTTCCTGGTAGAGTTGTCCAAAGTGTTGGCCAACCCGGGGAACACGCAGGTGGCTCGTGTGGCCGCGGGTCTCCAGGTGAAGAACTCTTTGACCTCCAAAGACCCCGACGTCAAGACGCAGTACCAACAGAGATGGCTGGCCATCGACGGCAGCGCTCGTCGCGAAATCAAGAACTACGTAAGTGTTGTGGTGTCCTCCACGTCCACTGGACGCCCCTCCGCCTGACGTTTTCCCCTTCCGGCAGGTTCTACAGACTCTGGGCACAGAAACGTACCGGCCCAGCTCGGCCTCTCAGTGCGTCGCCGGGATCGCCTGTGCCGAGATCCCCGTCAACCAGTGGCCGGAGCTCATCCCCCAGCTGGTGGCCAACGTCACAGACCCCTCCAGTACGGAGCACATGAAGGAGTCTACGCTGGAGGCCATCGGCTACATCTGCCAGGACATCGTGAGTCAGACTGTGGTCCTGATCCTCGCCATCAGACGGTGGAGTTTGGCGCTAGCTGACGGTTTCTCCCCCGGTTCAGGACCCGGAGCAGCTGCAGGAGAACGCCAACCAGATCCTGACGGCCATCATCCAGGGCATGAGGAAAGAGGAGCCGAGCAACAACGTGAAGCTGGCCGCAACCAACGCCCTGCTCAACTCGCTGGAGTTCACCAAAGCCAACTTCGACAAGGAGGTACGGAGACGGGCTGCAGTGGTTCTGATCCAAACCTCCCCACTGCTTGTCCAACCTGTGAATGAATCTGCTGTCCTTTCAGACGGAGAGACACTTCATCATGCAGGTGGTTTGTGAAGCCACACAATGTCCTGACACCAGGGTGAGTACACCACCAGAACCGCTCCCGTCCAGGTGACCCGAGCGGTTCTGATCCGTAACCTCCCGCTCTGCCTCTGTGCTGCTTGCAGGTGCGCGTGGCAGCCTTGCAGAACCTGGTGAAGATCATGTCTCTGTATTATCAGTACATGGAGACGTACATGGGACCTGCTCTGTTCGCGGTAAGAAACAGCAGCTCTGTTCACACTGGCAGAAACCAGCTTCCTTCCAGTCACACCAGTTGGACTCCAATGTTTCCATGGCTGTGTTTTGCTTCCCATTTGACGAATCGGGAACAGTTTTTGTTCATCATCTTGATCTTGACATCACATGACCCTCAGATTTCGCCTCTGGATATGTCGCTCACGTGAGCGTGTGGCGTGTTTTCTTTGTGTGGTCAGATCACCATCGAGGCGATGAAGAGCGACATTGACGAGGTGGCTTTGCAGGGCATCGAGTTCTGGTCAAACGTCTGTGACGAGGAGATGGACCTGGCCATCGAGGCCTCGGAGGTTGGTTTGTCCACACACTACTTCACGTATTTACATGTGTTTCATGTTTACGCGTAAACACATCTTTTACGTCGGGTTATCCGGGCGTTTGCCTGGGTTGTCTGGGCGTTTGCCTGGGTTATCTGGGCGTTTGCCTGGGTTATCTGGGCGTTTGCCTGGGTTGTCTGGGCGTTTGCCTGGGTTATCTGGGCGTTTGCCTGGGTTATCTGGGCGTTTGCCTGGGTTATCTGGGCGTTTGCCTGGGTTATCTGGGCGTTTGCCTGGGTTATCCGGGCGTTTGCCTGGGTTATCTGGGCGTTTGCCTGGGTTATCTGGGCGTTTGCCTGGGTTATCCGGGCGTTTGCCTGGGTTATCTGGGCGTTTGCCTGGGTTATCTGGGCGTTTGCCTGGGTTATCTGGGCGTTTGCCTGGGTTGTCTGGGCGTTTGCCTGGGTTATCTGGGCGTTTGCCTGGGTTATCTGGGCGTTTGCCTGGGTTATCCGGGCGTTTGCCTGGGTTATCTGGGCGTTTGCCTGGGTTATCTGGGCGTTTGCCTGGGTTATCCGGGCGTTTGCCTGGGTTATCTGGGCGTTTGCCTGGGTTATCCGGGCGTTTGCCTGGGTTATCTGGGCGTTTGCCTGGGTTATCCGGGCGTTTGCCTGGGTTATCCGGGCGTTTGCCTGGGTTATCCGGGCGTTTGCCTGGGTTGTCTGGGCGTTTGCCTGGGTTGTCTGGGCGTTTGCCTGGGTTGTCTGGGCGTTTGCCTGGGTTATCTGGGCGTTTGCCTGGGTTGTCTGGGCGTTTGCCTGGGTTATCTGGGCGTTTGCCTGGGTTATCCGGGCGTTTGCCTGGGTTATCTGGGCGTTTGCCTGGGTTATCTGGGCGTTTGCCTGGGTTGTCCGGGCGTTTGCCTGGGTTATCCGGGCGTTTGCCTGGATTATCCGGGCGTTTGCCTGGGTTATCTGGGCGTTTGCCTGGGTTGTCTGGGCGTTTGCCTGGGTTATCTGGGCGTTTGCCTGGGTTGTCTGGGCGTTTGCCTGGGTTATCTGGGCGTTTGCCTGGGTTGTCTGGGCGTTTGCCTGGGTTATCTGGGCGTTTGCCTGGGTTATCTGGGCGTTTGCCTGGGTTATCTGGGCGTTTGCCTGGGTTGTCTGGGCGTTTGCCTGGGTTGTCTGGGCGTTTGCCTGGGTTATCTGGGCGTTTGCCTGGGTTATCTGGGCGTTTGCCTGGGTTATCTGGGCGTTTGCCTGGGTTATCCGGGCGTTTGCCTGGATTATCCGGGCGTTTGCCTGGGTTATCTGGGCGTTTGCCTGGGTTATCTGGGCGTTTGCCTGGGTTGTCTGGGCGTTTGCCTGGGTTATCTGGGCGTTTGCCTGGGTTATCTGGGCGTTTGCCTGGGTTATCCGGGCGTTTGCCTGGGTTATCTGGGCGTTTGCCTGGGTTATCTGGGCGTTTGCCTGGGTTATCTGGGCGTTTGCCTGGGTTATCCGGGCGTTTGCCTGGGTTATCCGGGCGTTTGCCTGGGTTGTCTGGGCGTTTGCCTGGGTTGTCTGGGCGTTTGCCTGGGTTGTCTGGGCGTTTGCCTGGGTTATCTGGGCGTTTGCCTGGGTTGTCTGGGCGTTTGCCTGGGTTATCTGGGCGTTTGCCTGGGTTATCTGGGCGTTTGCCTGGGTTGTCCGGGCGTTTGCCTGGGTTGTCCGGGCGTTTGCCTGGGTTGTCCGGGCGTTTGCCTGGGTTGTCTGGGCGTTTGCCTGGGTTGTCCGGGCGTTTGCCTGGGTTGTCCGGGCGTTTGCCTGGGTTATCTGGGCGTTTGCCTGGGTTGTCTGGGCGTTTGCCTGGGTTGTCTGGGCGTTTGCCTGGGTTGTCTGGGCGTTTGCCTGGGTTGTCCGGGCGTTTGCCTGGGTTATCTGGGCGTTTGCCTGGGTTGTCTGGGCGTTTGCCTGGGTTATCCGGGCGTTTGCCTGGGTTATCCGGGCGTTTGATTGTGTTTTCCATGTGTTTATGTGGGTTCAGCGACATCTCTTCTTGTTCCAGGCATCGGAGCAGGGCCGCCCCCCTGAGCACACCAGTAAATTCTACGCTAAAGGAGCGCTGCAGTACCTGGTGCCCATCCTGACCCAGACCCTGACCAAGCAGGTACGGACGCAGCCCGCTTTCATCCCTCCAGCAGAGATTCTGGTCATGTGACATGTGTTTGTGTGTGCAGGACGAGAACGACGATGACGACGACTGGAATCCCTGTAAGGCCGCAGGAGTGTGTTTGATGCTGCTGGCGACCTGCTGCGAGGACGACGTCGTCCCCCACGTCCTGCCTTTCATCAAGGAGAACATCAAGCAACCGGACTGGCGCTACCGAGACGCCTCTGTCATGGCCTTCGGCTCCATCCTGGAGGGCCCGGACCTGAACCAGCTCAAGCCTCTGGTCATCCAGGTAACTGCTGAGGTCCACCGCCGCCCTGGCTCTGTCTGCGCTGGCTCTGACCGCCTCACGCCCCCCCACAGGGGATGCCCACCATGATCGAGCTCATGAAGGACCCCAGTGTGGTGGTGAGGGACACCACGGCGTGGACAGTGGGGAGGATCTGCGAGCTGCTGCCGGAAGCCGCCATCAACGAGGTCTACCTGGCACCCCTACTGCAGTGTCTGATCGAGGGCCTGGGGGCGGAGCCAAGGGTGGCGTCCAATGTCTGCTGGGTGAGTTAAAGTCCACATTTCCCCCTCTGCTGCTTGACAGTGAACACATCGGTTGACTGAGCTGCGCCTCTAACCCCTGAGTGGATCATGTGACTGCAGTCGTCCTCATGTCTGTCCGTCAGGCCTTCTCATCTCTAGCCGAGGCGGCGTACGAAGCCACGGACGCCGCCGAGGACCAGGAGGAGCCCAGCACCTACTGCCTGTCCTCGTCCTTCGAGATCATCGTCCAGAAACTCCTGGAGACCACGGACAGGTAAGGTTGTGTGATTTGAGCCGGCGGGTCTCGGACGGCTGATCAGCTGATGTTCGGTCCTCAGACCCGACGGACACCAGAACAACCTGCGCTCCGCCGCCTACGAGGCTCTCATGGAGATCGTCAAGAACAGTGCCAAGGACTGTTACCCTGCGGTCCAGAAGACCACGCTGGTCATCATGGAGCGGCTGCAGCAGGTCCTGCAGATGGAGGTGAGGACAGGTGAAGGGGGGGGTCAGGTGTTTGACATGTTTAATAACATCACTTCCTGTGTTCAGTCCCACATCCAGAGCACCTCAGACAGGATCCAGTTCAACGACCTGCAGTCGCTGCTGTGTGCCACCCTGCAGGTAAGCACACCTCTTCACATGGACACACCTCTTCACATGGACACACCTCTTCACATGGACACACCTCTTCACATGGACACACCTCTTCACCTGGACACACATGGACACACCTCTTCACCTGGACACACCTCTTCACCTGGACACACCTCTTCACCTGGACACACCTCTTCACATGAACACACCTCTTCACCTGGACACACATGGACACACCTCTTCACATGGACACACCTCTTCACATGGACACACCTCTTCACCTGGACACACATGGACACACCTCTTCACCTGGACACACCTCTTCACCTGGACACACCTCTTCACCTGGACACACATGGACACACCTCTTCACCTGGACACACATGGACACACCTCTTCACCTGGACACACCTCTTCACCTGGACACACATGGACACACCTCTTCACATGGACACACCTCTTCACATGGACACACCTCTTCACATGGACACACCTCTTCACATGGACACACCTCTTCACCTGGACACACATGGACACACCTCTTCACATGGACACACCTCTTCACCTGGACACACATGGACACACCTCTTCACCTGGACACACCTCTTCACCTGGACACACATGGACACACCTCTTCACCTGGACACACCTCTTCACCTGGACACACCTCTTCACCTGGACACACCTCTTCACCTGGACACACATGGACACACCTCTTATCCTGGACACACCTCTTATCCTGGACACACCTCTTCACCTGGACACACCTCTTCACCTGGACACACATGGACACACCTCTTCACCTGGACACACATGGACACACCTCTTCACATGGACACACATGGACACACCTCTTCACCTGGACACACATGGACACACCTCTTCACATGGACACACCTCTTCACATGGACACACCTCTTCACATGGACACACATGGACACACCTCTTCACATGGACACACATGGACACACCTCTTCACCTGGACACACATGGACACACCTCTTCACATGGACACACATGGACACACCTCTTCACATGGACACACCTCTTCACATGGACACACATGGACACACCTCTTCACCTGGACACACCTCTTCACCTGGACACACATGGACACACCTCTTCACCTGGACACACCTCTTCACCTGGACACACATGGACACACCTCTTCACATGGACACACCTCTTCACATGGACACACCTCTTCACATGGACACACCTCTTCACCTGCACACACCTGGACACACCTCTTCACATGCACACACCTGGACACACCTCTTCACCTGGACACACCTCTTCACCTGGACACACATGGACACACCTCTTCACATGGACACACCTCTTCACCTGGACACACATGGACACACCTCTTCACATGGACACACCTCTTCACATGGACACACCTCTTCACATGGACACACCTCTTCACCTGGACACACCTCTTCACCTGGACACACATGGACACACCTCTTCACATGGACACACCTCTTCACATGGACACACCTCTTCACATGGACACACCTCTTCACCTGGACACACATGGACACACCTCTTCACCTGGACACACCTCTTCACCTGGACACACCTCTTCACCTGGACACACATGGACACCTCTTCACCTGGACACACCTCTTCACCTGGACACACCTCTTCACCTGGACACACATGGACACACCTCTTCACATGGACACACCTCTTCACCTGGACACACCTCTTCACCTGGACACACCTGGACACACCTCTTCACATGGACACACATGGACACACCTCTTCACATGGACACACATGGACACACCTCTTCACCTGGACACACCTCTTCACCTGGACACACCTCTTCACATGGACACACATGGACACACCTCTTCACATGGACACACATGGACACACCTCTTCACATGGACACACATGGACACACCTCTTCACCTGGACACACCTCTTCACATGCACACACCTGGACACACCTGTCCACGTGCACGCTGCGCTCAGCGCGGTTCTGAGAGCCTGTTGTTCTCCTGCAGAACGTTCTCCGGAAGGTTCAGCACCAGGACGCCCTGCAGATCTCCGACGTGGTGATGGCGTCTCTTCTCAGGATGTTCCAGAGCACGGCTGGCTCCGGCGGCGTGCAGGAGGATGCTCTGATGGCCGTGTCCACGCTGGTCGAAGGTGCGCACCTGCACGGGGTTGGTAGGAAGTTGCCATGGTTACCGCAGCCGCTGACCTTGTTGTGTGATGGTTTCAGTTCTGGGCAGCGACTTCCAGAAGTACATGGATGCCTTCAAGCCGTTCCTGGCTATCGGACTGAAGAACTACGCCGAGTATCAGGTGAGAACATGAAAACTCCCACGGTCAGTGAAGTATCATGCAGTGCAGATGATGATGATGATGATGATGTTCCAGGTGTGTCTGGCCGCAGTGGGTCTGGTATGCGACCTCTGCAGAGCTCTGACGTCCAACATCCTGCCTTACTGTGATGAAATCATGCAGCTGCTGCTGGAGAACCTGGGGGTGAGGAAGAGGAGTTCATTCATGTGGTTTACTCTTCATCACTGGCCTGTCAGTAATCAGCTGATGTGTGCAGAACGAGAACGTCCACCGGTCCGTGAAGCCTCAGATCCTCTCAGCCTTCGGGGACATTGCTCTGGCCATCGGAGGAGAGTTTAAGAAGTACCTGGACATCGTCCTGGACACCCTGCAGCAGGCCTCCCAGGCCCAGGTGGACAAGGTGAGATCCATAAGACCACACCGGGTCCGGTTCAGAGAACCAGCCTCTTCCAGCGCTGACCTGTTGAACTGCTGACCTGAGAGGTTCCTGTCTGGTTCCTGGTGGTTCTGGTTCCTAGTGGGTTCCTGTCTGGTTCTCATGGTTCTGGTTCCTGGTGGTTCTCATGGTTCTGGTTCCTGGTGGTTCTGGTTCCTAGTGGGTTCCTGTCTGGTTCTCATGGTTCTGGTTCCTGGTGGTTCTCATGGTTCTGGTTCCTGGTGGGTTCCTGTCTGGTTCCTGGTGGTTCTCATGGTTCTGGTTCCTAGTAGGTTCCTGTCTGGTTCTCATGGTTCTGGTTCCTGGTGGTTCTCATGGTTCTGGTTCCTGGTGGGTTCCTGTCTGGTTCCTGGTGGTTCTCATGGTTCTGGTTCCTAGTAGGTTCCTGTCTGGTTCTCATGGTTCTGGTTCCTGGTGGTTCTCATGGTTCTGGTTCCTGGTGGGTTCCTGTCTGGGTCTCATGGTTCTAGTTCCTGGTGGTTCTCATGGTTCTGGTTCCTAGTGGGTTCCTGTCTGGTTCTCATGGTTCTGGTTCCTGGTGGGTTCCTGTCTGGGTCTCATGGTTCTAGTTCCTGGTGGTTCTCATGGTTCTGGTTCATAGTGGGTTCCTGTCTGGTTCTCATGGTTCTGGTTCCTGGTGGGTTCCTGTCTGGGTCTCATGGTTCTAGTTCCTGGTGGTTCTCATGGTTCTGGTTCATAGTGGGTTCCTGTCTGGTTCTCATGGTTCTGGTTCCTGGTGGTTCTCATGGTTCTGGTTCCTAGTGGGTTCCAGTCTGGTTCTCATGGTTCTGGTTCCTGGTGGTTCTCATGGTTCTGGTTCCTGGTGGGTTCCTGTCTGGTTCCTGGTGGTTCTCATGGTTCTGGTTCCTAGTGGGTTCCTGTCTGGTTCTCATGGTTCTGGTTCCTGGTGGTTCTCATGGTTCTGGTTCCTGGTGGGTTCCTGTCTGGGTCTCATGGTTCTAGTTCCTGGTGGTTCTCATGGTTCTGGTTCCTAGTGGGTTCCTGTCTGGTTCTCATGGTTCTGGTTCCTGGTGGTTCTCATGGTTCTGGTTCCTGGTGGGTTCCTGTCTGGGTCTCATGGTTCTAGTTCCTGGTGGTTCTCATGGTTCTGGTTCCTGGTGGGTTCCTGTCTGGTTCCTGGTGGTTCTCATGGTTCTGGTTCCTGGTGGTTCTCATGGTTCTGGTTCCTGGTGGGTTCCTGTCTGGTTCTCATGGTTCTGGTTCCTGGTGGGTTCCTGTCTGGGTCTCATGGTTCTAGTTCCTGGTGGTTCTCATGGTTCTGGTTCATAGTGGGTTCCTGTCTGGTTCTCATGGTTCTGGTTCCTAGTGGGTTCCAGTCTGGTTCTCATGGTTCTGGTTCCTGGTGGTTCTCATGGTTCTGGTTCCTGGTGGGTTCCTGTCTGGTTCTCATGGTTCTGGTTCCTGGTGGTTCTCATGGTTCTGGTTCCTGGTGGGTTCCTGTCTGGTTCCTGGTGGGTTCCTGTCTGGTTCTCATGGTTCTGGTTCCTGGTGGGTTCCTGTCTGGTTCCTGGTGGGTTCCTGTCTGGTTCTCATGGTTCTGGTTCCTGGTGGGTTCCTGTCTGGTTCTCATGGTTCTGGTTCCTGGTGGTTCTCATGGTTCTGGTTCCTGGTGGGTTCCTGTCTGGTTCCTGGTGGTTCTCATGGTTCTGGTTCCTGGTGGGTTCCTGTCTGGTTCTCATGGTTCTGGTTCCTGGTGGTTCTCATGGTTCTGGTTCCTG
Source organism: Telmatherina bonti (assembly GCF_933228915.1). Classification (NCBI taxonomy): domain Eukaryota; kingdom Metazoa; phylum Chordata; class Actinopteri; order Atheriniformes; family Telmatherinidae; genus Telmatherina; species Telmatherina bonti. The sequence continues at coordinate 41,140,041 of NC_136612.1, forward strand.
GTGGTTCTCATGGTTCTGGTTCCTGGTGGTTCTCATGGTTCTGGTTCCTGGTGGGTTCCTGTC